>NC_057704.1:3123128-3127887 GCF_014466175.1 Vespula pensylvanica
CTTCCTTTGTAAGAATGCAAGCTCCCATTCGTCGAATTAACGATTGAAGAACTCTATTAAATATTCCAATTGTATTGGGAATAATAATAAATGCATTTTGAATATATTCTCAAAGTATATTATACAGAGTATATAGAAAGTTTGGGACTAAATTTATATTAAGTATTATTGAAATTAGATAGACGAAGAAAGTTCATATAAACTTATGTTCCAAAATGCTTTATTGCAAAGATATATGCTTTTAAAGGTATTTATTATTTATTATGGTTATAATATTATGTTATAAGAATTTTTCGATAATGTTATTTATATATTTTAATATATTATAACATCTTATAACATATATAATATATATATATATATATATATATATATATATATATATATATAACTTATAATATATATGTTATAAGAAAATTTTGAAAATTACTTTCTCTGTAAGAATGCAGACTTTGTCGAATTATTGATCGTCGAACTTTACTAAATATTCAAATAAATAAATAAATAATATTTACATAAATATTCTATTAAATATATATTAAATATTGCAACTATATTGGAAATGAAAGTAAATGCAATTTAAATACATTTCCAAAGTTCATCTTTTGTAAACAATAACTATCATAGATAATTATAATACGTATACGTAAAAAAAAAAAAAAAAAAAAAAAAAAAAAAAAAAAAAAAAAAAGAATTAAAATACAAAAAAAAAAAAAGATAGACTCCGACAATCATTAATCCAAACATTTCTTATAATAACCTTACTATAAATCATAAATATCTTCAAAAGCATATATCTTTTCAATAAAGCATTTTCGGACATAAATTCATATGAATTTGTTTAATCTATTTAACTTGAGTAATACGTAGTATAAGTTTGGTCTCAAACTTTTTGAACCTCCTATATCCAATACACATGAACAACACACATAGACACACACGTATAATCTCAATACTACTAGATAAACAAATCATTAATATAAAAATCAGAGATTAGAATATGTACACCATGCGTTTCAAAAAAAAAAAAAAAGAAAAAAAGGGAGAAAAGACTAGGTAAGAGAAATAGAAAAAGAAAGAAAAACTGAATAAGACTAGAATAAAAAATTTGTTCACTGACAATACATATGTCGATGAAAGTCGATCATGTACGTGTATTGTCTACCTATATATTTCAAAGCTACATATATATATATACACACACACAGACACATATCATACATATATATCTCAATATGTATATACTAATCGTCACAATCGATTTCGATCTGAAGTGTTTACCCGATCTGAAAGCAATATTGAATCCAGTAAAAATTCCAAACAGGCACTGATCAAAATTCCAGCGACCCTCGAATCGTTCGGAATTAACCTAAGCATTAGAGAAAAGAAGACGGAGCAAATGGTTTAAGTATTTTACTTTACTACTTATTCGACTCGTACGATGAAGAGAGAATGAGAAGCAAGGGAATAAGAAGAGGAGGTGAAGGGAATAACTCGATCGTGTTGGTAAACGGGTTCTTCGTTTCCCACGATTTGAACATCCACTCCTTATACGGTGTTTAACGAAGGTAACGTAGAAAGAGAAAGAGAAGGAGTAGAAGGAGGATGAAGAGAATAGATGATGGTAATGGTGACGGTAGTTGTGATATGGAGAAGAACGAGAACGAATTGGAGTAAGAAGAAACGGATTTCTCGTCGCTGCTCTGGTGAAGAATATGCGAAGATCGAGAGGAATCGAGAGGGTCGACGTTTCTCAAGAGGTGGAGCAACGATAGCAGCAACAGCAGTAGTAGCAGTAGTAGTAGCAGGAGTAGTAATAATAATAATAATAGTAGTAGTAGTAGTAGTAGTAGTAGTAGTAGTTGTTGTTGTTGTAGTAGTGACTCTAATACCTAGAGAAAGGAATTGGAATAGAGAGAAGGTAAAGAAACGAGAGAGAGGGAGAGAGAGAGAGAGAGAGAGAGATAAAGGGTTGCATATCAAGCATGATTCCTCTCATCTCTCACTTCCCTGGATCAACATTCATCCAATAACGACCCTCGTCGAAGAGTGGTTGAAATCAACGACTCACGTCGCATTTTAAAAATCAGAGAGGAAGATAGAGAGATAGATAGAGAGAGAACGAACATGTCTAGAAAGCAAGCGAAGAGCTATTAGTTGTTGAGGAACAGCCGAGAGACGACGACGTGTTCCCATAGAAATGAACTCAACACCAACGGTAATGACCCGCTATTATTGTCCTCGTTTTCGCAGTACGCTCTCAGGCCTATCGTCCAATCAGCACTGGGTTTATTGGCTTTTAATTGATTACAAATGACGGTTTGATTGGTTTTCTCACTCCCTACCCAAGAGAATGCGCAGGTTCCCTCTCCTTTCAATATTTCTGCTACTCTCATCCCCACTACCAATTTTCTCTCTCTCTCTCTCTCTCTCTCTCTCCCTCTCTCTCTCTCTCTATCAATCTATCAATCTATCTACGTATCTATGTATGTATCTATTTATCTATCTATATCTCGTTCCTTCATAATTTCGCTTCTTCTTCATTTCTCCATAAACGCGTTCTATTATCCTAATGATGGTATTTTACCATCGCATGAGCGTTTTTAAAATATCACGTGAATTTTAAACGACGATTAAAATCCTATCGATAAGTGTTCGTCTTCGAGACAATGTTTTATTATTATTTTATTAAGAAAGTATTTTGTTATTATTGTTGTTTTATTAAGAAAATATTTTATTATTATTATTATTATTATTATTATTATTATTTTGTTAAGAAAATATTTTGTTATTATTATTATTATTTTATGAAGAAAACATTTTATCATCATCACCATCACCATTATCATCATCATCATCATCGTCATCATTATAATAATAATAATAATAATAATATTATTATTATTATTATTATTATTATTATTATTATTATTATTATTATTATTATTATTATTATTATTATACATTTTTTAAAATACATTTTATGATATCGTGCACCTTGTCGCGTATATCTTTGAAATTCTTTTTCTTTTTTCTCTCTCTCTCTCTCTCTCTCTTTCGTTCTTGTTGAATTATTAAATTGTTAATCGTTAAAAATGTGACGACAAGGGCGTTAATAAATATTTATGAGTCAAGAATACCTAACTGCAATTAACCAAGTCGTCGTATTATCATCAGAAAAAAAGTAGGACTGTCTACTAAATGAGGAACGAGATAAAATCCAAAAATATATTACGATCGATCGATGAATACTACCCGATCGTAATTCATTTGGATAAAATCGTAGAGCCGATAAACATTTAATACGAAAGATTCGACGCGTTTCATTTCGAGACTCGATGCGATATTATAAAATTCGCGCTTTGCTCGCGTTAACGTCGACATTAATGAATTATCGGATTTGCTCTTGCGGAATTATAGTTTTATATTTTATAAAAGAGTCATAAACGCGTCCATATATTCGTGTGTGCGTGGGCGTGGGCGTGTGTGTGTATATATACAGGGTGTCCCAAAAGGTTGGGACCAAACTTATCCTACGTATTACTGAGATTAAATAGATGAAAAAAGTTTATATAAAATTTTACTCAAAAATGCTTTATTGAAAAGATATATAATTTTAACGATACTTATGATTTGTAATGAAAATTATAATTAGTGATTGTCGGACTTTTTCTTTTTCTTTCTTTTTTTTTTTTCGTATTTTAATTCCTTTTTTTTTTATGTATACGTATTATAATTCTCTATGACTTATTATTTACAGTTGACTTATTAGTTATTGTTTACAGAAGATGAACTTTGGAAATGTATTCAAAATGCATTTCTATTATTTCCAATACAGTTGGAATATTTAATAGAATATTTAATAGAATAATTAATTAATTATTATTTATTTATTATTATCATTTATTTATTCGTTAGAATATTTAATAGACTTCGATAATGACTAATTCGACGGATGGAAGTTTGCATTCTTACAGAGGAAACAATTTTTGAAAATTTCTTATAACCGCCATGATAAATGATAAATATCTTTAAAAGCATTATATCTTTTCGATAAAGGATTTTCGGAGATAAGTTTATATGAAATTTTCTCATCTATTTGATCTTAATAATACGTAGTATAAATTTCGTCCCAATCTTTTTGGACATTCTGTATATACGCACACATATATATATATATATATTTATTATATTATATTATGTATTATATATATACGTATATATTTTCATAAATATCCTTTATATAATATATATCTTTGTGCAGTGTAGCTTTTAACAATTCGTACTATTTCGATCGCGATGTCGATATCTCGTGAGGTTTTGCAAATTCCCTAATTACGATTTAACTCTTTACCTCATCGTCCAAGCCACCGTTAAGAGAGAAAGATAGATGGATATATATATATATATATATATATATATATATATATATATATATATATATATATATATATATATAGTTAGATAGAGAGAAAGAGAGGGGGGGGGAGACAGAAAGAGACAGAGAGAGAGAGAGAGAGAGAGTGAAACAAAGACTGTTTCTTCACAAAGCTGAAAATTTACAATTCCGTCGACGAGTCGAATTAAATCGAAATCAATTACTCGAATTATTTTCTATATAGAATTGCGGTATCGTTTGTCGTTATCTTTTCTTTCGTTGGAGAAGTTTTATATCGATTCGATAAATATCGTGTGATGATAATTGTGAAAAGGGTGGAAAAGTGAGAGAGAGAGAAAGAGAGAGAAAGAAGAGAGAGAG
>NC_057704.1:3127987-3137987 GCF_014466175.1 Vespula pensylvanica
AGAGAGAGAGAGAGAGAGAGAGAGAGAGAGAGAGAGAGAGAGACAGAAAGAAAAGAAGAGAAAAATTAAGAAAAAGAGAGAGAGAGAGGGAAGAAAAAAGACAAAATTTAGAAAGAGAAAGAGTGAGAGAGAAAAGAAGAAAAAAATTGAGAGAGAGAAAGAGACAGAGAGAAAAGAAAGAAAAGATAAATTGAGAAAAAGAGAGAGAGGGAAGAAAGAAGAGAAAATTCAGAAAGAGAGAGAGAGAGAAAAGAAGAAAAAATTGAGAGAAAGAAAAAGAGATAGAGTTAAAAAGAAACAAGAGAAAATACAAATAAAATGAAAACTATTTCGAACGATTATCAAATATCATCAAAACGTCATCACTTCAATTACCATATTAGTTTTTTCGTTTCCGAACGTTTATGAATATCTTCTAGTTTCGAAATCATTCGATGCCTTGCATGTTTATAAATACTGAGTGCTACGTATCAAATATATACGGGGGTGATCGAATCGCGAGGAAGCCTCGAAGGGGTGAATTCTCGAAATGGAAACGACAGTCTTGACTGTGGCTTCGGTAAAGACAAATTAATTTAGACACATCTACTCTGTTAATTTTTTCATCGAATGTTTTTTCTCTCTTATTTTCTTTATTTTTTTTTCCTTTTCTTTTTTTCTTTCTTTCTTTTTCATATTGTTAATAACGATCGTGTTGTTAATAACGATTTCACAATTATAATAACATCGAAGGCGTTTTTTTCTTTTTCTACGGTTTATTAAAACCACTTTCGTTGAAACGAACTCAACGAATCATTGAATATCATCGATAATATGATTAGAAAGAGTTGATATTACCGATTCTATCCGTGTTAACCCTTTATATTCCGAATTATATTTCAATTTTGCTACCAACAGCTTCCAACGCTTTTAAGTGTTTTTTTCTTTTATTTTTTTCTTTTATTTTTTTCTTTTTTTTTTTTTTAATTTACTTCAATTACAAAATAGGACAATTTAAATAAATAAAGGAAGAAACAAATTCAATTAAATGTCAGCTTTATTAACACTATTGTTGTATTTCGTTTAATTTTCAAGTGTATATCTCTCGAAACAATTTCCAAGGTGTAATCCTGGAAGGAGTTTCTGAGATAAAAATATGATACTGTCGAGTCGCACTCGACGTAGGAGTGTAAAGGATTAAACGTCGCGTTAAGTATGACGAATATTCGAAATTTTCTTAACTTCATTAATATCAGAAAATTTGTTAAACTTCTGTTCGTTTCATCGATATCAGAAAACAAGAAGAACGTGATTAAAACAATCGAAAAGTGTTCATTCAGAAAGATCAAACACATGACGTTTTGTATGTAAGTCGAAGGAACCTTATTAAGAAGTTATATTAATAATAACGATGTTAAAAACAAACAAGAAAAAAAAAAGAAATAACAAAATAAAAAAGAAAAGAAACGACCGTACATTTTAATTTTCTTTCACCGATCGACTCTATTTACGTCCGACGAGAAAAAGAAATGAAAATTTGGAAAATTGTAACAATCATATCTCTAAACTAAAAAACGAAAAGTCGACGTTTGTAAATTTAACAAAAAATCTTAACAATGACGAGAAGACGAGGTTCGATAGGAGCTTCTATTCGTACTCGACATTCTACTCGTGATTATTGCCAGTAGCCTAATCGAAATTCCATGCCGACGAAGATAGACAAAGACAGAAACATAGAAAGAGAAAGAGATAGTCAGCCAGCCAGTCAGTCAGAATGAAAGAGAGAGAGAAGAGAAGAGAAAGTGCATCGTGACCGATGAGAGATTGAGAGAGAGAGAGAGACACGGATAGATAGATAGATAGATAGAAAGAGAAAGAGACAGAGAGAGAGAGAGAGAGAGAGAGAGAGAGACAGAGAGAGGTACCTATCGAGTCTCCGTTGGCGTTCGGTGATAGGAGAATGGGTGAGAGTAGCGAAGGGGTGAAGAGGGGTGAAGTGGGACGGTAGTTCGTGTTTCATGAAAGCCCCACGTATAAAGCTGGGAATTATAAGATAATCCAGGCACGCGTGTCGCCTAGGAAATTGCTGCGGTTTCGTTGGTTCGTGACAATATCGCTGATTGTACGTTACGCTGAGTATAGTGACAGAGAGAGAAAGAGAGAGAGATAGGAGAAGGAAAGAGAGTAGCTCGACTCTCTCGTAGTTTGTTGTTCAGTCTCTGCCGCGTAGTACTACTACCTATCTATCCTTTCAACCCCTCTCCTCCCTCTTTTCCCTCCCCCTTTCGTTCTCATCCCCACGTCCATCCTTCGAACCGTGACTGCGTACGAATAAACCAACAGAGATCGTCTCTCGTAACATGTGTAGGTAGGTAGATAGGTAGATAAAAGATACCTTACTTGCTTTCCTGATATTATCACGAATTCGTATTAAATTAAATCTTTTCTCGTTTATCATCGACTTCGAAGGGGTGATATTAAACGATTGCTACAGCTTGTTCGATTAAATTTCTTTTTCTTTTTCTTTCTTTTTTTTTTTTTGGAGGGTTTGTTGTCCTTTTTTCTCGATTTTTTTCTCTTTTTTTTTTCTTTCTTTCTTTGTTTTTTGTTTTTTTAACGTTGCGACCACGCTACGGAGCAGATTTCTTTAATCGCTGTGACATTGTATATGTTGTATTGATTGTATTATAATTAGATATAGAGTAATATGTAATAGGAATGTGATAGAACGTAGTGGGAAGGAAAAAGAAGAAAAGAAACACTTGGTTGCGTAATTAAATATTCGCCACATGATCTTCGTTTTGAAGTTAGAAACTTTGAGATAAGTGATATCGTAAAAGCGTATCGAAAATGAATGATATTTGTTATTATACTTTCATTCGGATCGATAAAAATATTTTTCGAAGCGTATGTATTTTTTATTCTTTTGTCTTTTTCTTTTTTGTTCTTCTCTCTCTCTCTCTCTCGCTCGCTCTCTTTTCAGTAGTATATTATTTAAAAAAGAACCTAAGTATCATAACGAAAGTACGATTCGACACGAAAGTACAGAATATATATATATATACACACAAGGTGTCGTGAAGAAAAATTTCGTGGAAAAGGTCATAATAATTTCTCCGATAGCGTTTCTACCCTTCTCGTATATATAGAGTACTCGTATAAAACAATCTAGACAGAGTTCATGTGCAACGACACGTTAGAAGGGAGTGCCCTCTGTTAACTTGTTCGAGTTAACGTTAATTTTCTTTTTTCTGATGATGGTGGTGTCTCGCCTTTGCGTTTCCTAAAAGCATGCAAACAGGTAGATTGTAGATAATCGGTAGATATTCGAAAAGGGATTTAAAAATCGATAGAGAAACAAAGAGAAAGATAAATAGATAGATAGATAGATAGATAGATAGATAGATGAGAGTATACTAAAGAAACTGAGAATATATATATATATATATGTATGTATATATATATATATATATATATATATATATATATATATATATATATATATATATATATATATAAGCTTGAAACATCGGCCGTTAGTGGAGCGTGCTGGTAAAAGAGGTAAGAGAGGTAGGTTGGTAGATGGAAAGGGTGAAGAGAGGGGTGTGTGAGAGTGAGGGAGGGAAAATTCACAGTTGTTGAACCCGGCCTGAAATTGCTTGCCAACCTGCTGCTTTTCCGACCTCCTACACAACCGCGATTCGTGTAATCGCACGATTCACTCAGTTTCTCTCGGTAGCACGGCAATGAACTGCTCGTCCTGTGCACATATGTGGGCCTCACATATATCCAGATACATCTGTATACATGTGTATATATGTTTATACGTATATATACATATGTTCTTGTTGAAACGAGAGAGAGAGAGAGGATTTATACGCGTGTGAAACACACGATTTAGGCGTGCTATCAGCTACAAGTGGCTGTGAATATGTAAGGTACATCGGTGTTTAAACTCACACTTCTTGTATAACCATCATATATCTATATATAAATATGTATGTGGTAGATGTCGATAAGTCGATTAGCAGTAGACGATTAGATTAAAAGATAATCGCATTGAGGATAAACATTACCGTTATATATAGATAGATACATACGTATACACACACACACACACACACACACACACACACACAAATATCTGATAGAATAGAAATCTTGATGATTATCAATCTAGAAATTTGTAAATTCTAATACCGTATTACGATAAAAATCTTGATGGTTATCGATCTGGAGATTTACGAATTTTAATGTCTAATTCATTTTCAAACAAAAAATAAAAATAAAAAACAAGATAAAGAAGAACAACGAGAGCAACGGGATTTGATGATACTCGATCGCGTTCCTATATATACCGTGTCCGAGTCAGACTACGAACGAGAATAAAAATTCCATGGTGAAGGTACGTAGATACGTTCGGTACTTTACGTTAAATAACCGGATGGAACCAGGAAGAATAAAAAGAGAGAAAGAGAAAAAGAGAAAGAAAAAGAATGAAAGAGAGAGTGGACCAGAGAGGGTGGTTTGACACGGGGGTTCCGTATAATCAACCAGCTCCCGTATTTATAGTCGAGAGCTACCCGTCGTATATGGTGTTTTGTATATGTCTATGTATCTATATATATATGTATATATATATATATATATGTATGTATATGTGCCCATTCCTCATTCCTACGTTCTACTCGACACAGGGCTATTAAATTTGGAAACTCTATACGGCCGGCTGAACGTACACTACTGGCTCGCACCAAACCCATCTCTCTCTCTCTTTTGGATTCTCCCCTATATCTCTCTGTCCTTCTTCTTCCTATCGTGTAGGTTATAGATACAAAATGGGTACACATCGATGCTACTAACTCGAATCTCTTCTACTGCGTTTTATAAGCACATCAAAGTTAATGTAGAAGAGGCAGGCACACTCCTAGCAATTCTCTTCTAAACACGTTCAACGATCCTAACCGATGTTATTTCGATCCTTTTCGAAATATCTTACGATTTCAAGCAGAAAAAAGAATCGACTGGATTTAAACGGAAACTGATCTGTTTATTCAAATACAATGATTAAATCGAATAACAACTCGACTAAATCTCTCTCGCGTTAGATTCTTTATCGATTTTAGATTCTTCTTTTTCTTCTTATTCTTCTCGATTTTTAATATGGTAATATAGTATATTTTGTTTGAAAATATATTCGAACGATTTTCGTTTCGTTCGAGTCGATAATATTCTCGTATGGCTGGCTCGAGCAAAAATATTTTTATTCGTATCGTATATACGGTATTATATACGTTCAACTAAATATACAAAATGTCGTCGCATTGAAAACAGATCTTATTTCTTTCATTCGATCTATCGATCAGACTGGTCAAACGGCGAAACAATTCTTTATGAGAATTAATATCTTCGACGACTTTTTTTTTCTTTTATTTTTCTTTTTTTGTTTTCTTTTTTTTTTCGTTAAGAAGATTCCACTTTTTTTCTTTTTTATTTATATATGTATTTATTTATTTATTTATTTATTTATTATTTTATTTTTTCTTTTTCTTCGGCGTCAACTTAATGATGTGTAGATTAAAGTGATAAAACAGTAAACAGTTCTTTAGGAGAATTAATGTTTTCGATACCTTTTTTTTCCTTTTTCTTTTTATTTGGTTTTTTTCTTTTCGTTAACAAGATTTTACTTTTTTCTTTTTTATTTATATATATATATATTTATTTATTTATTTATTGTTTTATTTTTTCTTTTTCTTCGACGTCAATTTAATTATGTATAGATTAAAGTGGTAAAATGGTAAACAATTCTTTATGAGAATTAATGTTTTCGACGATTTGTTTTTCTTTCCTTTTTTTTTTTTGTTTTCTTTTTCGTTAAGATTTCACTTTTTTTCTTTTTTATTTATTTATTTATTAATTTTTCTTTTTCTTTTTCCGGCCTCAACTTGATTGTATATATCGGCAAGAATCATATCTACAGCGATTGAAAAGTTTTCTCTTCCGTGAAACTTAAAAGACGTCAAATTCTTTCTACGTTGAAATTTAATTTAGTGTTTTGTACGTCGATCTTACATTTAAATATGGATCACATGTGTGCGAACCTTGAAAGAGAGAAAAAAGAAAAGAAAAAGCGAAACATGATCAAAATCGTCAAAAATAGAAAGGAATTTAAGTTTATCTGGAAAATAATATCGACTTGGTTTATTTTCTTGGTGAAAGTTTAGGATCATTCCTTAATCTTAAGTTACGGTTAAGACTCGATGCAATCTTATCGCGTGGTTTCGATATTACGACTTTGAGCGATATTCAGGTTGCATGCTGTAACGAAGCTCAATTCGTTGTTTCGGCCCTCTTTTAACCCTCTTTTTCCCTCCCTACTTTACTCTATCCCTTCCGATAGTTCTCTCAACATGGCTTATCCTCGAAGCTGCATTTCATTGCTCGTCGCGAAACAGAACCTAATGCATTCAGCACGTAACATCGCGTTAAGATAATCGTATAATACACGTATTCCTGGTAGGAGTTAGACGTTAGATCGGCCATTGTAAAATCGTCGTCTATTATCGTCGTTAACTCCACGAGATAAAATGTGTCAGACTAATATTAAAGCTGGCTTTAATATTGTCGCGTGTAAAAATAAAAAAAGAAAGGAAAGAAAAGGAAAAGAAAAGAAACGTCGATCTTACATCTAAATATGGATCACATTTAAACGACGTAGAGGGATAAATATAAAGTGACAAGGGGTTGGGATAATTGTTAAATGTAATAATAAAATAATTGTTAAATGGTAATAATGGAATGAATTATTGTTGAGGTAGGTCAGGAGTAAATTATTTTCTAATCATTTTTTTTTATCTGTTAATCTTTTTGAAGATTTTTTTTTTTTTTTGTATTAATTTTATCTATATCTTTCATCTATATCCATCTACATATGGATATTTATAAATATAAGGAAGATTATTCAATTATATTATTTTATATTATATTATTGTCTGCAATAGATCGTTCAATGATCATTATTCTTTATTTCTTTCTTCTTTTTTCTTTTCCTTTTTAATAATAATATATATTTGTAATTATTACAATTGTTTGTAGTATAATTGTATTATTTGTATAATGTAGTTATTATATACTTGTACATTATTCGATCTTCATTTTTTCTTACTATCTTTTTTTTTTTTTTTTTTTTTTTTTTTTTTTTTTTTTTTTTTTTTTTTTTTTTTTCTTTTGAACGCTTATAACTATTATATATTTATGGAATATAAGAATTTTGTTGTCGAATAAAATAGATCTTTTATATTAATTATATACACTATATCTACTTATGAATATTTATAAACATACACAAAATTATTGTATTACATTATGTTACATAATATTATTAAAATATAATGTAACAATATAATGATATTATATTATAATATAAATAATAATATAGCAATAGATCGTACAATGATTATTTTTCTTTCCTTTTTTCTCTCTCTTGTTTTCTTTTTTTTTTTTTCTTCTTCTTCTTAATAATAATATATAATACTTGTAATCAATATTATAGATTTGTAGATTATAATATTATAATATTATACAATATAATTATTATAATTATCTGTATTATAATTATATTATTACTATAATACAATTATTATATATTTGTAGATTCTCTTTCTTTTTTTCTTTTTGAAAGCTTATAACTAATATATCTATATATTTATCGAATAAAATTCTCTTGTTTCAGATAATAAAAAAAATAATAAAATAAATAAATAAATAAACAAATGAATGAATTTCTCTTCTAGATTTTGAAAAGTTCGACTAGAGTATTGTAAAAACGTCGAAACAAGATATTCTCTCTCGAAGACGATTTACCATTATAAAATCTCGAAGACTCATTGCCAATTCGAAAACAAAACATTGATCTCGGTCGGTATATAAATGCCTTGGCGGAATCCATTATGCGAGTCCGCACACAATCTATACTATTAATAAGATCACTACGGTGTTTTTCGCTTCGTTGCGTTCCTCTATAAAGAGAAGAGGAACTCTTCGCTTAATAAACGGGCTAGGTCATTGAATCATTCAGCGATTTTTCTTTACGACGATACCGAATATCATGTATATATGTATGTACATATATACATACATATACATTTTATCGTCGACATAATTGACATCTTAAGTCGACTATAAATTAAATGTCGCAATTGTCTATTCACCTTTACGCTTACGAAACGTTTTTATGAAACGTAAAAAAATTCCTTCTCGCGTATCTCGTTTCTATTGATAAATCTCTCTGTTTTTCTCTCTCTCTCTCTCTCTCTCTCTTTTTTTTCCTCTTTTTTTATTTATTTATTTTTTATTTATTTTTTTTTTTACTTTTTTTCCTTTTTCGTTTTGCTTTTATTTTCTCCCTTCCCTAGGGAAAAAGATTAACGGTCATCCTATAAATTCAGTCTTGCGATAGAGCAATTTTTTTTTTTATTTTTCTTTATACGTGTATCCTTTTAAATCGTTGACATTTGCAGTTTACACTTTAGGACGACGAAACTATGACGAATCTATTCGATCGTTTATCCTTTTATTTATTTATTCGTATGTAATAATTATACGTAATAAATATTTTATCGATTTATTTCATTTGTTTATATATATATATTTCTATTTAATTATTTTTATTTTTATATGTAATAATTATTTTATTCATTTATTTATTTATTCATTCTTCTATTCTTTCTTCTTGCGAATATTCAACAATATCTCGTTTCATCATCACGTTCGTGAATGGATACGAAGAGAAAGAAAATTTAAGTCAAGTTAAATTAATAATAAAACAAGAAAATAATAATTGTCTAGCCAACTATATACATCATAGACACACATACACACAGGCACATATATACAATACAAGTACGACGAATCAAGTACGACAAAGCGACTTTTTTTCGATTGGATCAACTGAAATTTCAAATATTTTCTTTCTTTTTTCTTAAAAATAAAAAAAAAGAATAAAAAAAAAAAGAATAAAAAAAAAACACAAAATAAAAATGAAAGAAAAAAGAGAAAAAGGGAGGGAAGAAGATAAAACTACGATGATGGCGGGATTTTGCGTACAGGTAGGGAGGTGGAGGTGGAAGTGTAGGTGGAGGAGTGGGGGAAGAAAAATGGCGAATTCCATGGGACAGATTTTTCACGATAGCAGCGGCTTGAATGACGCACGACGAGGAGATGCGATGGTTCTCTGGCAACGAAGCGAGAGTACCTACAACGTGTGACATGCCACGAAGAGGATGAGGAGGGTGAGAAGAATGGTAGAAGGGTGAGAGGAGGAAAATAAAGAGGGTAAAGGGAAGAGAGGGGAGGGTCTTCTTTCTACTCGCTCTGCTCGCAACTACCTCTATCGCGTCACATGTGTGCGGCGGTTAAAACACGCGATCATAATCCACCCGGGGGAGTTTTATTCGACTTTTAATAGAGCACACCGCGCTATTTGATTTTCCTTTACGCCGAAACGAAGCTACGGTTCGAATAACGTTATATCTTCTGCCACTTTTCGTTCCGTCTGTCTCTCTTTTATTTTCATCGGATATGTGTATATATAGAAGGGATGTTTACTAAGGTCGAGACTAAATTTATAATAATTATTGAGATCAGATGGATGAAAACAGTTTATGTAAAGTTAGGTTTGAAAGTGATTTATCGAAAGGATATACGCTTTTAAAAGTATTTGTTAGTTTATGGTGATTATAAGAAGTTTTCGAAATATCTTTTCTCTGTGACAATGCAACTTTCTATTCGTCGAATTAACGATCGAAGAAGTTTTTTTTTTTATATTTTCGATATATTGGGAATAATAGTAAAGGCAGTTTGAATATATTTTCAAAGTATATATTTATATATATATAGTTTAATAAAGTTCAATAGAGTTGGGGACAGATTTATACTATGAATTATTGAGATCAAATAGATGAAAAAAGTTCATATAAACTTATATCCAAAAATGCTTTATTGTATATATATATATATGTGT
>NC_057704.1:3141640-3142364 GCF_014466175.1 Vespula pensylvanica
TCTCTCTCTCTCTCTCTCTCTCTCTCTCTCTTTCTCTTTTTCTCTTTGTCTCTCTCACTCACTCTTCTTTCTCTTTTTATTTTTTTTTTTTAAACTTCAACGATTTTACGAACAAATTGTTGGGAACAACAGTCTCTACAAGATCGTTCTCTCTCTCTCTCTCTCTCTCTCTCTCTCTCTCTCTCTCTCTCTCTCTCTCTCTCTCTCTCTCTCTCTCTCTCTCTCTCTCTCTCTCTGTCTCTCTGTCTCTCTGTCTCTTTCTCTTTCTCTCTTTTTATTTATCCGAGAATGTATTTAACTCGTCATTCTTTTTCCTTTCATTCACACATTTTTTCTTTTTGTTTCTCTCGTAACCTTCCCATCGTTTCTATATTCCTGTTTCAACTGTGCAAGACATCGAAGCAGAGCAAAGTAATGCAATGCAGTGCAGTGCAGTGCAATGCAACGCAATGCAACGCGATTCTCAACTCAGCTCAGCTCGGCTCAACTCAACTCAACTCAACTCAATGATTCTGCCAAGCCACTCTCTGGCAACAAATCCGATTTCAAGTCTCGCTGGCAAACGAGAGCGATATCTCGTTTCGACGATTACTCCCACTCGCCGCAGTCTGTACCAACAGATTTACCGATCACCGTGGTTTACCTCTCTTTATCCTTCCTGTTGTTCACTACCGATGTTATAACGTATTAACACGTATACGCTGTTTATGTTGGTACATTAGTT
>NC_057704.1:3142464-3147552 GCF_014466175.1 Vespula pensylvanica
TTTTTCTTTTTTATTCTAAATTATTATATATATATTATATATAAAGTGATTACTATATATATATAAATTATATATATATATATAAATTCTGTCTATATATATATAAAAGGAAATATATATATATATATATTTCTTTTTCTTTCCTCTTTCCTACCTTATCTCGAATAATCACGAATTTTAATTAACCTCAATTAATGTAATTACCACAATTTCAAAAACATTCTCCAAGTCTTAATTATTTCTTATTATTATTCAAAAAAACCAGATTCCAGTCGTATCATGAAAAGTGTAGGTTATTAAAAATCTAAGGCAATATAAAAAGAAATTTCGTCAGTAACTCCTAGTAAATTTTTCTTAATGATTTATTTATGACGCACGTGTCTCTTGGAAAAATAAGGATTTGTAATAAGAGAAGAACCAGAAGAAGAAGATGAAAAAAAAAGAAAAAGAAAAACAAGAAGATGAAGAACGTGAAGAAGGTATAAGAAAGAGGATGAGATCGAACGAAGAGGAATCTTTCATTGGCCGTAGAAAACGATCTCAGTGAGATTCTTAAACGCAACTTTGAACGAGACAGAACGAGTAGAGTGAGAGATTTTCTTTCTCATTCAAAGAGAAGGAGAGAGAAAGAGAGAGAGAGAGAGAGAGAGAGAGAGAGAGAGAGAGAAAGAAAACTTTCGTCTCTTCTATCGGCGCTACTAGCCGATAATTCCACACCCGACAACTTAAAAAGAGAAGAAAGAAGAAAGTAAAAGAAGATATCGAGTAACGCTTGAACTGAAATCGCTGCTACCTGAAAACTTTTTAATTGATGGAGTTTGAATGATATGACGACGACGACGATGACGACAAGGACGATAACGAAGATGCGATAAAGTAAGCAAGTATGTTCAAAGAAGACGTATAAGCTACATGTACTTACTTTAGGTAAGAATTATTATACTTAATTCGCTATCGATCAAAATTGAAGATAAACGAATAGTTATTTTTCACCTGGTCGAATGTGTTTTAATAACGAAAGATTTTCACGAATGGAACGTTGATGGAGTGACAAACGTAATGTTGGATCTGGTGTTTTATCTTATATTTTTGTTTTTTTTTTTAATTTTCTGTCGATGATAAAGAAAAAAATGAAGAGTGAGAGAGAGAGTGAGTGAGTGAGAGAGAGAGAGAGAGAGAGAGAGAGAGAGAGAGAGAGAGAGAGAGAGAGAGAGAGAGAGAGAGAGAGAGATAGACGAGAAGCTGATAATAATCTTTTTATAATTTTTTCTTTTTTCTTTTTTTTTTTTTTTTTCTTTATAAATGTAATAATTCATAATAATTTAGAATAATTATTTAAGGATAATTGTTATTACGTATTATTATAAATTATAACAATTTTCTTTTGCAAAACGATAATAAATAACATTACAATAATTTTATATTATATTTTATAATATTTTATTATATATATAACATTTTTTTTATATCTTTTTTATTTTACAATGTAATCATTTTATGACAAATAATAATAATTCTGTAATTAATAATTTACATTTATAATATAATATTTTATAACAAATTTATTTCCTAATTTTTATATCTTTTTAATATTTCATAACAAAATTTATTGTATCTTTTTATTTTACGATATAATCATTTTGTAATAAATAATTTACATTTATAGTATAATATTTTATAAGAAATTTATTTCATATTTTTTAATATCTTTTTAATATTCCATGACAAAATTATTATATACAATATTTCATAATATACAATACCTTTACAATTTTCCTTTTCTCCGACAATGAATGATTCGAATAATACCTTGCAATATTTTTTCGAGTACCTATAATAAATATTAAAGAAGGGAAGAAAAGGGAGAAAAAAAGGAAAAAAGAAAAAATACAAAACCATAGACGATGTATGTACACGTACATATTAGTGTCTGTATTTGTGAACGAAACATTACGACACACACATACACAAACACTTACATACATATACATGTACATACATACATACATACATACACTCGTCGTATAAATACGTACTTACATGCATACGTGTATACCTATGTTTGCGTGTATTCGTCGTTCGTAGAGAAAGCTACACGGAGGTTCCGTTAAAAGCTCAACCGAGACCTTATTTAAAGCGAAAATTGCGGGCTCGTTCGTTCCGGATGGACGAACAGAAACGAGAGATGGTTGGTAGAAAGGGTAGGTGGTGGAAAAGAGGGAGGAGGAGGAGGAGGAGGAGGAGGGACTGAGGTTGGAGAATGCAAACATATATCGAATGCTGTCAGTATAAATTATTAAATATCGCGAAAGCCGTTTTCGGACGGGCAAGTGAGTTATTTTCGCGCATTTCACAATTTTCAGAACGGTTTAGCGTCAGGATCTGCTACGTTATGAGAGAGAAAGAGAGGTTATGCTCTTCGTACGCGATCAAAAAGGGTGGTAGTGGTGGGGGTAGGGAGAGTACTCGTGTACATTGGGAAAGTTAGCTTTCGACGAATATTTCGAGTATTGTAGCCTATTCGTTCGCGTTTGCCACGAACATGCAAACATTTGATCGTCTAAAGGATGCAAATCTGCTTTAGAAACTCGTCGAAATTATTAATGTTCTTCCATTAGGTGTTATATCCTCCATTTTCTCGAAAGGGGTGAAGGGAAGAGTTGGGAGAAGAAGGAGGGAAAAAAATGAAAATGAAAAAAGGAGACGATATGGAAGGGTAGCAGAAGAATAAGGGAAAAGAAAAAACAACAATAGAAAAGTTAACAACCGAATCGTACATACACACACACACACATATATATATATATATAAATATGTACGTACATATATGTACGTCTATGTAGATATATATAACGCGTATACTTCTTTCTTTTCGTTCAAGTATCTATGCACCGTACTATGTGTATAAACTCTACTACTGTATACATATACACACACACATATATATATATAATTTATGTATCTAATTCGTATATATTCGTATTATGCACATATATTATAACGATACGAGCGTTTTGAAAGTTGCGTCATTTGTGAAAGCATCCTCGACCTAACGTTTTGCATCGTTAAAACGCGGCCCGCTATTTTTCGATACTTCCTCTCATCCACCCAACCACCCTCGTATCTCCCGACAAAACTCAACAACTTTCATCCCCTTTTACGCACGCACATTTATTAGTCTCTACTATCACGAAACACTACCACTACCACCATCATCATTCTCGGTCGCTTTATTATTTCATCGATATTTTTTCTGCTATTAGTCTTTATTAATCGTCGAATGTTTTCGGCTAAATGATAGGAACAACGTTCTCGAACACGTACATATGTATTTGCTCTAGAGATTACCTATATATCGCTATATCATATATGTATGTATGTATGTATGTATGTATCGAAGATATACATAATATTTCCAATTATTCGATCGATCATTTTTTTTTCGAATCTCGATTGAGAATAATCGAACCTTTTTCTATAATTTATCGAAATCATACTTCAAAAAAAAAAAAAAAAGAAAAACAAATTAAATTGATAAAATATAAAAATATAGAAAAGAATTAAAATTAAAATCCTACGATGATAACGCATTACTTCCTATTGGAGTGGATAACAGTCAACAAAAAAAAAAAAGAAGAAGAAGAAGAAAACGAGTTAAATAAACAAAATCAAGAAATATAGAAAGGAAATTAAAATCCTTCGATGATAACGCACATTACCTCTCGTTGAGGTGGATCACACTTAAAAAAAAAAAAAAAAAAAAAAACAAAACAAAAACAAAAACAAATTGAATAAACAAAATCAAAAAATATGAGAAAGAAATGAAAATCCTTCGATGATGAACGAAGGAAAGGAAAATAATAATAATAATAATAAAAAGAAATAAATAAATAAATAAAAAATTCAAAGAAAAATAAAAAATAAATAGAACGATTCTTTGTCTTCATTATCTATGGATATCCAATGACCAACAATAATAACCCCTTTTCCTACTACGTACACTGTTATTTATACGCGTGTCATAATTTTGTTTTCTGTCTACCTGCGTATTCGAAACAGAGACAGAGAGAAAAAGAGAGAGAGAGAGAGAGAGACAGTGTTATGCTCCCGGCGGTTCCACGTATCCATATACATCTACATATATATATATATATATACGTATGTATATATATATATATACGTATATGCGTTGAAAAATACGCGATACACAGGGAGTATGCGATGGCATAGCAACGGGATGATCCGTTAAAACTGCTACATGACGAGCCATAATTCTGACTGATTAAATATGCATGGGATTTGGCGTACAGCACGATTCCGTGACGTTGCAATACCATACGGCCGGTTCACTTGCTATCTCTCTTTCCTCCCTCTTTTGAACACCCCTTTTCCTCCCTTTGAAATCATGCCTCCACTTCACTTCCGATTCCCCACTCTTTTCCCATTTACTCGTCCCTCTTCGGTTCTCTTATTACCTCCACCCTCTTTAACCCCCTTCAACTTCCTCCTCCTCCTCCTCCTCCTCCTCCTCCTCCTCCATTTACCTTTGTCCATTCTCCATTCGTTCCATCCCTCTTTCACCCCTCGAATTTGCTTCAATTTGCTGTTTATCCGTTAAACGTACGATAAACAATGGATCCCTATACGTTCGTCGGTAACTACGACCGATAAACAACAGCGGCCTCGTTGCGGACATGATTTTATCAATTTCGTTTATCGTTTATGATGTATGTGTGTGTTCATGTGTGTGTTTAATTAGTTACAGTTGTAATTACTTATCTCTTTGATAAAAGAATGTCAATGATGTTGTCTCTTAAATTTTTAGTCATACGAATATTGTTTTGTTATGTTCTTTCTTCTTTTTTGTTTTTAGTTTGTTACCTTTTTGACTGTACCTTTGTACTTATTATGGAAATGATATGGTCATGGGTACATGGTGCCATCGTTTATTTAGATTGATTATTAATTTAACAATTAGGTTGAAACTCAACGATAAGTTTATCGTCGATTATTTACACCGTGGTATTGATTGTTCTTTGATTTTTAATTTTTCTCTTTTTTTTCCTTTTCTTTTCTTTTTTTTTTTTT
>NC_057704.1:3152652-3156031 GCF_014466175.1 Vespula pensylvanica
AATAGTGAATAGGCCTCGATGATGTATCGTTGATCGATATAAATTTTTTTTCTGTCTCTCTTTTTCTTTTTTTTTTTTTTTTTCTTTTTTCTTTTTCCTTTTAATTCGAACGATTGATACGTTCTTCCGATGGCGTTCTAAAGACTTTACGTTTTTATTTGTTGTTGAATTTATTGATTAAGAATGATTGTTGAGAATATATGGATCGTTTGTTTTGAAAATTAATTTTCTTTTTTTGTTGTTTCGAGAAAATTTGAGGTTAGGATGTTAATCGATTGAAAAATATATATTGATTATGTCGAGTTTGTCAATGTTTTTACTAATTTGTCGATATGTAATTTGTTTATATAAATTTCTTTTGGATGAATTTAACTAAAATAATATATGTATATATATATATATATATATATATATATATATATATTTACGGGCTGTAAATGGAATTATTATAACATTTTCATAATTAATCGACTGTAAAAATCATTTAATTTTAATTATAAAAAATTAAATATCACTTAGAAATATATTTTCTGTTAATCCAATTTCGTTTATAAATAATAACAAGAAATAAAATAGGAATAATATTTTTTATTTCGAATGTTAATTATATTTATATATTGTCAAACTTTACACGATCATCTCGTCAATTGGACTTACACCATTTTCATAATAATTAACCGTTACGCAATTTTTTTTTTTTTTAATTAAACAAAGTATTGGCATTTTTTAAGATATTAAATATCAACTAGTTGTAAATAAAAACTTTACATTAAAGTAATCACAAATTATGTGATCTCATTTACAAAAAAAGAATATACTTATACCACTTTTAAAATAAATGATCTATATTATTTGTATAGGTTCTTTGGAAAAGAATTTTTATTTTATTAATTTTGTATAGGATTGAAAGGAAAATTTAAGCGTTCTCGTATAAAATATCAGTGAGAAATTACTTCATTAATTAAGACTTTATTCGTTCGTCCAGGTCAACGAACGTGACTACACAACGGACATTAATACGAAGCAAATATGATAGAATCTTAATTAAAATAGAATTAAAAAAAAAATGTACGCATATAGAATAAATAAAATAAAAATATATATATATATGTCAATAAAATAAAAATTTAATATTAAAAAAAAAATATAAAATTCATGAAATAAAAAATATATATATACTAATAAAATAAAAATTTAATATTAACAAAATACAAAATTAATAAAATAAGAGAAAAAATATATAAATATAGAACGAAATATAAAAAAAAAAAAAACGACGTGTACAAAGAAAGATAATACTTCAACGAATAATGTAATATTTCAATGTATATACATATACATCTATGTATAATATTATGTTATATAAAGTGAGTTGAATGAATAACGAAAGATCATTGCTTCGTACACGTTACATATAATTTTTCTCCGGGATTCCTTGTGATAAATATCCGTTAAAATCGTGCGAAGGAAAATAAGAAAGAAAGAAAAAAAAAAAGAAAACGAAAAATTCAACCTATATAATTAAGAACGGAAGTTACAACAAAGAAGGCGTTATAATCTTGTCTAGCTCTTTCCACACCTCGTATATATCTTATTTATTTCATAAAAAATAAAAATATTGTTCTCTCATATACATATATAGGGTGTTTCACAAGAAAATGAACTTTTTCGTAGTAATAATCTAAAGGAGGTTATATACTTATCTAATATTTATAATAAATATTAATTTATAGTAAATATTTGTAAACGAAAAAAATGTATATATATATATATATATTTAAAAATATATGTATAATATTTTGTCGAACGATTCAAATTTATTCATATAAAAGATATTACAAATTTTTCTTTTTCTTTGTTTTTTTTTTTTTCTCTTACTTTCTTCCTTTATTTCTTATCTCGTTGATTAATCAACATATCTGAAATTTATTTCTTCGATATGACGTCTCGTAAATGAGTTTAATCTTCGAATAAATAATACTGAGATATTTTATTGACATTTCCGATGATTCGATGTAACGTTCCTTCGAGAGGAACGTCATGAATGCTTTTCATTATGGATGTTTTTAATTCCTCCATCGTATCAGATCGACTAATGTAAATACTTATTTACACCGTGTTCCTTTTAACGTGATTCTCTTCGAACAAGAAAAAGAAATTCGCACGTTGACACGTCAAAGAAATTTTAAGGAGCATTCCTTTTCAAGATGTCGTATTAAAGAAATAAATTAGAAACTGTTTTAATTATAAATTTTATCTATTACTATTATTAATGTTATTATTGTTGTTATTATTATTAAATTTTAGAAATAGAAATTTGTCGTTATGAAAAATATTAATATTTAATTATAAAAATATTATTAATATATAATTATAGAAATATTAATATTGTTATTATTAAAATTTTGAAATAGAAAATTTGTTATTATCAAAAATATTAATATCTAGTTATAAAAGTATTATTATTATTATTATTATTATTATTATTATTATTATTATTATTATTATTATTATTATTAAATTTCAGAAATAGAAATTTCGGTATCAAAAATATTATGAAAATATTATTAATATCTAATTATAAATAATATTAATATCTACTTACAAAATATTATTATTATTATTATTATTATTATTATTATTATTATTATTATTATTATTATTGTTACTATTAAACTTTAGAAATAGAAATTTGTCGTTGTCAAAAATATTACGAACATATTATTAATATCTAATTATAAATAATATTAATATCTACTTATAAAAATATTAATATTACTATTATTAAATTTTACAAATAGAAGTTTGTCGTTCTCAAAAATATTAATTTCCTTTCTTCTTTTTTCTCCTCTTTCAAAAAAAAATAAAAATAAAAATAAAATATTTTATATATCATGCTGTACTTCATATTTCATTGCAGATGATATAAAATTTGTCTACTTTTTCATTACAGTACACGACAGACGTTTTACTTTAATTAGAAGTGAGAAAAAGAGAATCTCTCTCTTTCTCTCTCTCTCTTCCTCTCTCTCTCTCTCTCTCTCTCTCTCTCTCTTTCTTTCTCTCCCTCCCTGTATCTCTCTCTCTCTCTCTCTCTCTCTCTCTCTCTCTCTCTCTCTCTCTCTCTCTCTCTCTCTCTCTCTCCAAATGTTTCGATAAAAATAATCCCACATATAATTCTTGCTAGTCGAAATAGATATAATAACGGTAGACGTTTCAAGCGTTATACAGAATTCTGTGTTTGTTCGAATTTACGAGACCACCTGAAAAAAGTTGTAAGCCGTTGGACGTCGAACAGAGGCACGTACTCTTTATACCTTCTCTTTTTCTCTTTCATGCACTTTCTCTCTCTCTCTCTCTCTCTCTCTCTCTCTCTCTC
>NC_057704.1:3156184-3156509 GCF_014466175.1 Vespula pensylvanica
TCTCTCTCTTTCTCTCTTTATTTTTCCTCTCTTTTCTCTTTCCTCTTTCCTCCTCCCTCTTTACTTCCTTCGTTCTTTCTTTCTCACGCCTCATACACACCTCTTTCCTTCAACGAAGCTTAAATCCGCCTTCTACTGGCTCGCACGTACGTGCTTAATTCGCGCTCGGGCGACGCTGAAAGTCCTACACGCGAAAATCTCGTTCTAATGCCTAGCGTTATTTCCTTCCTACTTGGTGAGAAAGTGTAAAATAAACGTCGAAAGTATATAGACTGTTCGTATATATATATATATATATATATATATATATATATATATATATATA
>NC_057704.1:3156609-3161609 GCF_014466175.1 Vespula pensylvanica
AAAAAAAAAAAAAAAAAAAAAGAAAATGGTATAGAGAGAAAGAAGGACTTTGATCCGAATAAGAATAAATTTTCTCTGTGAAACATTAAACGCTTAGTTGTCACTATCGGATAGAATCATAAATCATAAAACAAGTCCAAAAAGAAAAAAAAAAAATATCGAAAGAACGAACGAACGCACGTCCCGTGTCACGTATCACAACACAAATATTAACGCACGTATACTTGATGTAAAACGTCACATATATGTATATATATATATATATATATATATATATATATATATCTACATATGACATACATACATACATATATACATACATACATACATACATACATACATACATACATACATACATACATACATACATACATACATACATACATACATACATACATACATATATATATATATATTCGACAATATTTTTTGACGGAGGTTTTGAAGAGAAGAGAGGAAAGAAAAAAAAAAAGAAAAGGGACAAATTCAACGATATAAAATGTTTCAAAATGACGTACAAATCTCATATAAAGAAACGACTATAAAAAAAAAAAAAAACAATAATTTAACGATCCAACGTTATCATCGTCATTATCATCCTCATTCTAATTATTACTATTATTATCAATACGCAAAATCAGTGGATAATTAAAACGATAAAAAATTCGTATCAAATAATCAAATCAAATATACATTCATCGACGTGTACGAAAACGAATATCGATCATCTTGAGATTATTTGAAGTAAACATCAGTTTAATCCCTTCTTTTTCCCTTAGCCCGTTGTCCAATTACCTGTTGTCCCTACGTGAATTGGATAGGAGCCAAGTGGTAACACCGATACATTTACCGAGCGCGAGAAATCATACTTTCGCGATTAAAACGTCGCGAGAACTTGTATCGAGTATCGTTCGTGCAATTGTACGGGGTTGTTGGATTTTGTGTTTGGTAGGAGTAAAGGGAGGATGGGTGGGTGGTGGGGAAGATGAGAAGGAGGTGGAGGAGGAGGAGGTGGAGGAGGAGAGGTCGAAGAGGATGGGGGTTGGTTTGGGGGTTGGAGTTGGAGGTGGTAGTAGAGTGAGGGTTGGGAAAGAGGCGATATCGATTACAGGCGTATTCAACGGAGCGTAGATTCACGATAAAGCAGTCCTGGGCTCGTTCGAGCCTGTGCAGCGTAATGAAATAATACCTAGCGTTGAGAGGGAGAAAGAGAGAGAGAGAGAGAGAGAGAGAGAGAGAGAGAGATATCAATTCTACCCACCGATGCAACCTACAGTCGAAAATCTGCCGCAGGCATTTTACCTGCAACACTCTCTACTACACCGTCACACCGATTGTGCTGCAATTTTCGTAGCACGGGAATACGAGAGAGAGAGAGAGAGAGAGAGAGAGAGAGAGAGAGAGAGAGAGAGAGAGAGAGAGAGAGAGAGAGAGAGAGAGAGAGAGAGATAGGTTGATAGATATAGAGAGAAAGAGACTTCGACGTGAAATGGATGCTAGAGAGAGAGAGAGAGAGAGAAAGAGAGAGACAGACATAAGAGAAAGATAAAGAGAACGAAAAAAAGAGAGATGAGAGAAAAAAGAAAGAGAAAGAGAGAAACACGTTGATTTTTCTTCTCTCTATCTATTCTTCTCGTACGTTTCGGAGAATAGAGAAAGAACGAGTTGTCGTCGATTGAACAAAGTGACACCAGTACCTCTTCTCTTCCTATTTTTCTCTACAAAATAGAGAAAGAGAGATAGAGAAATAGAGAGAAAGAGAGAGAGAGAGAGAGAGAGAGAGAGAGAGAGAGAGAAATGTTACCTGTTATCGTTCTTTTCCTGCTAACTCCAGAACGACTTAATCGCATCGCATCGCATCGCACAAACGGCTGTGAGAGCACGTCGGCTACCCCCAAAACCGCGCGTCTCTCTGATTTCATTCGATGGTTGTTACCTCGTCGTCGACCCTCTTTCCCTTCCTTTCTACCTACCCCTTTCATCACGTCCCCCCTCATCCTCAT
This sequence comes from Vespula pensylvanica, assembly GCF_014466175.1. Lineage (NCBI taxonomy): Eukaryota > Metazoa > Arthropoda > Insecta > Hymenoptera > Vespidae > Vespula > Vespula pensylvanica. Next base: position 3,158,613 of record NC_057704.1, read on the forward strand.
CCTCATCTTCATCCTCATCCTCCTTCTCGTCCCTTTCAGACGGACCAAGAGATTCCTCCGAAATGCGGATGTACGCCGCGCCTTTCTGCTGAGCGAGTAAACGATAGAGATTGAGGGTGGGGCTTCGGGGGTTGTTGAGGCTTGGAGCTTGGGATGAGGGAGGTTGGGGAGAAGGTGGGTGCGAAACTGCGGAGTGAACAACACGGGAAATACAACTAAACCGAACAACGACGAGCGAGAGAGGAAGAGAGTGTTGCGTTAGAACCACTGTGCATGCTCTTCTCTCCTTTTCGAAAGCTGTTTCAGAGAGAGAGAGAGAGAGAGAGAGAGAGGGTGGATGGATGAGTGGGTGGATGGGAGGTAGGAATGGATGGATGAACTCGTTTGCGTCGGTAATTCTCTCGTGTCAGAGAATTCCAAATACAAACGCGCACCACTCTCTGGACCGTTCTGGACTGTTGGGTACCTGCTTGCCCGTCCGATCCTACTATCAAAGTATTCTCTCTCTCTCTCTCTCTCTCTCTCTCTCTCTCTCTCTCTTTCTCTCTTTTACTCACTCACTCACTCACTGACTCTTTATCTTCTTCTAAATCGATCGATGGATCGATCAATAGATCGATCGATCGTTCGTTCGCGTTTCCTTCTTCCAATATCTTTCTATTACAATTTGAGGCTCTATCATCCTACAAACCGTCTTTCTATACTTGCCTATTCAAACGTCTATCTCTATTCTCTCTGTATCTCTCTCTCTCTCTCTCTCTCTCTCTCTCTCTCTCTCTCTATCTATCTATCTATCTATCTATCTCTATCTCTATCTCTATCTTTATCTCTGCGTCAATCAGTAATCACTGGAAGAGCGATTAATCGGTACAGTCGATATACGCATGCCCTCACGCGGAAAATCTCTCTATTTCTCTATCTCTCTCTCTCTCTCTCTTTCTCTCTCTCTCTCTCTCTCTCTCTCTCTCTCTCTCTCTCTCTCTCTTTCTCTCCCTTGTGTTTTGAAGATTTGTACGTATGGAAAGTAGGTTATCACGAAATAGAGATCTACTCTTGTCATATTATAAATATCTTCGTTACGACGAATTATTCGTGAAAGTTTTTTTCTTTCTTTTATTATTATTATCTTCTTTTTTTTTTTTTTTTTTAATTTTATTTTATATCATCTATGTATATATGTGAACGTATTAATCGATCGATGGAGTTATCATTCGCGAATGAAATCAAATCTTACGTTCGAGTAATCATTCGCGAATAAAATCAAATCTTACGTTCGAGTATATCAATTTTATCGGTATTATACGAAAGAACTTTTAATCGAGTATATAATTACAATAATACCTAGGTATGTTTATAATTTTCGATGAAAGTAATACCATTCGTTTCCTATATAAGGATGAACATAATTTACTTTATTTCACTCGCTTACTCTAACCTACTTACTCGTTAATTTTATTAATCATTTAATTACAACCGTGAATAACACTCACAGTTATTATTTTCTCTCTTCCTTTTCGAACGACCTCGATCTTCCTACCTTTATTTCGTCCTACAAGATGTAACTTCAAATCCGGAACGTGATTTTACTTTCGGATAATTTCTTAAATTAATTCTGTCGTCCGAAATTTCCACTTTCGACTTAAGATATCGATCTCGAATGTCGTCCATTCGATGTTCCTTTTTCTCGTCCTTGTTTCTTTTTTCTGTTTTCTCTCTCCCTTTCTTTTTCTTTTTTTTGTTTTCGTTTAATTAGCGCTTCAAAGCAACACGACACTTTTACTCGCTTTCACTGTCCGCTCGTTTATTAAATTCGAAGTTTACCGAATCTACCTACTTACGTTACGAGTTCTCAGTCGAATTTTATTATCGTACACGAAAACACGAAAATTCAATCGTCGTATTGAACATTTATCGAGAACTTGGAACTTTCTCTGTATAATATATTATTATAGTATATCAACATAAATTCGAGATTCGTACGAGTCCCTAACTATCAGGGTCAAACTTGCTCGTTTCGATAATATCTCTCTTTTTTTCTCTTTTATCCACAAATGTAAGATATACCATGATTCTTCACGCTCAAAGAAATTTCTTCGAACTGAATTAACCGATCGAAAAGTAGATAAGTAAGTAAGTAGATAGGTAGGTAAGTAAATAGATAGATGCCTAAGTTAGTTATTAAAACTTTGTTAATGTTTGATTAAATACAAGTTACTTGTACGAATCAAATGTGACTTATATCTTTTGCTTGTAATCCATATTTAAAAAAGAAAAGAAAATATATACAATATATATAAAATATATATAATGAATATATAAAATACTTTTATGTTATAGAAATTTTTCTTTCAATTTCTAAAATAAATCTCTTTTTTTTTTTTTTTCTTTTGTAATTTCTTTTATAATTTCTATAACGTTGCAAAATTTCTATCGAAAAGATTTGTTTCTACAGTTGAGTTATATCACGCGTTTTAGAAATTTGAAAAATCTTTACGATCGGTTCGTAAAAATTTCTTATTTTATTACAAGGCCATTGGTTAATAATTTCAGTTTACTTTCTTCTTTTTTCTTTTTTTCCTTTTGGCTGTTTTCTTTTTCATCGAAAAGAAATCAGCGACGGTAACGTGTACGACAACGAAAAACGGCCTATTTCAGATTATACTCGGGCGTCGAAATCTCCGATAGGTGGTACGTCTCCAGCTTCCTACCTATCCCGTGTTACATCGTTTCCTTTCCATTTATTTTCCTTTCAATTTTGTCTTTATTCTATAATATTAGTTGTGAGACATTTCGCGATAATTAAATGTCGCTTATTCTCCCTGACATTTTATTAATTTTTCATATTGAAACAATAGTATATAAGTACAGGCACAAGCAATTTCTATTATATTTACCTTCCTTGCGTTCGCGTAGATTATTCAAAAAAAAAAAAAAAAAAAAAAAAAAAAAAAAAAAAAAAAAAAAAAAAAAAAAAAAAAAAAAAAAAAAAAAAAAAAA
>NC_057704.1:3164109-3185348 GCF_014466175.1 Vespula pensylvanica
TAGATAGATAGATAGATAGGTAGATAGATAGATAGATATAGAGAGGGAGAGAGAGAGAGAGAGAGAGAGAGAGAGAGAGAGAGAGAGAGAGAAGGAAATAGAGTTACGTTTGCGATATCAACACTGCCATTTTCGTTATGTCATCACACACATAACCTCAAAGATTTTGTTTAACTAAACGAAATGGACGCTCGAGGCGTCCTTCGTCGTGTCGTTGTTCTTTATCACGAATTCTCTTTAAAAAACGAGGACGAAACGTAATATTTATATCGATAGTAATCGTTCATTTTCTTTGCTTCTATTTACATAAATTACTATTATTTACATAGATTACACCGACTCGACGTGCATGTTTATTTTTTTTTCTTTTCAATGTTTTTTTTTTCTTTTTCTTTTTTATTACTATCTTTCATTTTTATATATTTTTATCTATATTATTTATTTATATATTCTTATTATTTTTATTACTATCTTTCATTTTTATATATTTAATTATTATCTTATATGTGATACAATAAATTACGTAAAAAAATAATAGAATTTTATCGACACCGATCTAAGTAAATATTATTAGAAATAATAAAAGTTATTCGTTTCATTAAAACGTATAATTTGTTCTTCGATTCATACAATTTATCGATAATAACAATATTAAAATTATTTTCTTTTTCAGGTAAGATTCTATCGATCGAAGAGAATAAGGAAACCAAACGAAAAAAGAAAAAAAATGAAAGGGGGTAAGTTTCTCATTGTAACATTGCGCAAGAAATTTGTTTTTGAAAATTTCTCATCTTATTATCTCTTCTTCTTCTTCTTCTTCTTCTTCTTCTTTTTGTTATAATCTCTTTTTCTTTTTATGATTTCTCGTACGTTAACCTACGTTAAATTTATCACTTACGATTATCAATTTATTACTTACAAAAAGATCGATTTAATGATTTAATCAAGGAACATCATTCAAGAACGTAATTGTAATTAAACGAAGTGTAATACGAAAGAAAAGGAAGTAAACAGTATCCGTTATCATCGTCATCGTCATCGTTATCTTCATCATTATCGTTATCGTTAACGTTATCGTTATTGTCATTGTTGTTGTCGTCACAGACACGCGTAATATTTTATGCCGAAGAATCGTCATTAAATGCGGCTGTCGTTAATGACGTCATTAAATTCTTCGATGCGTCTCGTCTATCTCTTAAATCAAACGATACGTGCATATTACATATATCCATCTGCTTTCCTGAATTTTCTTCCCTTCTTTCTTTTTTCTTTTTTTTCTTTTTATCTTTCACCACGCGTTTTCTCCTATATCGTCGCATTTTCATATTTATATACTCCGTTGAGTCGTTGTCATCGTCTCATTTTCAATCTCTCTCTCTCTCTCTCTCTCTCTTTTGCTTTTTTTCTTTCTTTCTCTCTCTGTTCCATTCTACGATGATAAACTGTTCAATCTTTGCAATCTTTCGTACGATAGGATACATGTCATTTCTGTAAAAAAAAAAAAAAAAAAAGGAAAGAAAAGTATATATTGATAAATAGATTGTTCGGTATTTTGTAATATCAGCATCCCTTCAATATCGATCATCGTGCATATATATTTAGTTGTATATAGTTATATATGTTTAGTTTTATATATATAACTAATTATATATTATTATTATATATAGTAATTATATATTATAATTATATATAGTTGTATATATTATATAATATAATAGTTATATATATATATAATTAGTTATGTATAATTATACATATTATATATATATATGTATTTAGTTATATTTTTCATATTATAATATGCATATGAAAAATATTTTATTTGTATATATTTATTTGTATTAAATTGTAGTTATACATATATATTATATATAACTACTTATATATAATTATACATATTATATATATTATCTAGTCATATATAGTTATACATATTACATATAATTATATATGTTAAGTTATATATATATATATATATATATATATATATATAGCATACATATAATTTCATTAAACGATTAGATCTTTGTTTTTCTTTTTTATGATTTGTCTTCTTTAAAATTTTTTATTCAGAATATCGAATTCGATTAGGACGATTTAAATGTCGCAGGTAAATTTAAATGTCCAAACTTTCCTCATTAAATCGTATCTAATAATTGGTTTTTCATTTTTCACACATACGTACGCACAGTGCCTTACAAAAATATTCCAATTTAAAAATCGCTATTAAAATTGTAAATAATAAAACTATGCGTGTTAGACTTACATATATTCTGAAAATAATATTGCAACTACTACTACAACGTAAAAACTATCGAGATTATGTATGATATTTAAAGAGCATCGAATAATATTTATAGAAGTTATGAAACATTTATTATACAAAGGTGTATTGAAACAAGGTCAGAAAAGTATTCGAACAGAAATATTGAAACAAGATCAGAAGAATTCGAAGAAATCTAGCGTTCAACGAAATCAATATTTATATAGAGAAACTGGAAACATTTGTAGATACTCGGTTGATGTAGTGATACCGTGTAGTGAGTTTCGTGCTTCGTTATAAATAACATTAATTTATGTAATTATAATGAGTCGAAAAAAATGGAAAACGCAGATATGCGAGAGAGAATTAATATGAAAATTTCATAAAGAAGAAAAATCATAGAGGCAGATTACAAAATAGATGTGTATCTACGATATATTATATCATTAAAAAATACAAAATTGAAGAAACAATTAAAAACGTGCACCGTAGAGGTCGTCCAAAGAAACCAACTCGTAAAAAAGAAAAAATTATAATAAAAAGAAAAAAAAAAAATATATATATATATATAAATATTTCGGCTACAAATCTCATTCAAATGATTGCGTCAGAGTTTAAAAAGAATGTTCATCCTGAACTATGTCGCAAGATTTTACGCAAGAATGATTTTAATGGTAGAATTCCAAGAAATAAAACGAATCGAGTCAAGCGTTTTTGAAATTTGCAAAATACGTAAATAAGTTGAAGCTGTCTGAATTCAGGGATAAAATTATTTTCTTTTCGAACGAAAGCAAATTTTAATATATTTGATATATTAATTTTATTTTTATATATATTATATTCTATTTGTATTTATAATTTAATATATTATAAATCATATTATACATTATTATGATTATAAATTTGATAATATATATTAATCGGATTGACCTCGTTTATGTTTGGAGACAACACAGTTCAAAAATGAATATATTATGAAAATATTAAAGGCTGAATGATGTAAAAGTTTCATAAATACTATACTACGAGGCATAAAAGCCGTATTAAAAGCGAAAGGAAAGATATACAAAGTATCAACACTTCATTTTTGTCAAACTCCAAAATTTGATGAAGTATATAATTTGTTAATTTTATTCAATTTTCTTTAAAATGTCTAACATATTTAATTTAATTGTATGCTATATGAATTATTAATACTATACATGTATTATAATAAAATATTTTGTTACATATCTTATTAACGTTCAATATTTTATTTTAATTTTAATAACATAAAATTGAACATTAATGAAGTAAAATTTTTAATTTTTGTAAAAACATTTGATCAATTGCTTGAGTCATATTATCATATATATATTTATATATATTTATATTGTATATATATATATATATATATTACACAATATATACAATTATACAATATATTATACTATATATATTATATATAATATAAATAATATACATTATTAATAGTATATATATATCGTCTGTGTATGTATATTGTATATATCGAATATACTATATATTATTGCATATATATTATATATCTATTCATATATATATATAAATATCGTATATATACTGTATATATATTATATATATTGCATATAAATACACGTACGAAAGAAAATAAAAAAGTCGTAGATTTTCGCGAAAAACATACACGATAAAAATGACAGAGGTGGTCGTAACAAGTCCGTGCCGTATCGTCGGCCATATTGATTTCATTTTCCCGCCCAATTCGGAATGTCCACAGTCCATAAGCGAGAGAAGAGCGTTCGTATATAACAACGTATCGGAAGAACGCACTATACATATATACGTACACATATAAATATATATATATATATATATATACACATATATACACAACAAACATGTATCTACATACGTATAGACAACGATATACAGTAGTTGTGCGTTTCCGCGTGACGATTCGCACGCGGCTGGCATATTCAGTTATTTTTTTCTCCCGTTAGCAGCGGTGTGCTCTCGATATTGGTTTCTATGTGTTGGTTTCATTGTACCGCCTCGGTGTGATGAGAACCATGCCAGCGAATTATTTTCTTTCGCATAAACAAAGCCGCAACTTGAAAGAGAGGAGTTTAAATTGTTCGCTAGTTTTACGTGCCCGCGGCTTTCTCCCCCACTTCTACCATAATCCTCTCTCAGTTTTACCTCTCTATATCTTTCTCTCTATATCTATATTTCCTTCCACTACTCACGATATATACACTCTCATATCAGAATCGTATCATATTCTACTGGAAACAGCATACTTGTTGTGTTACTGTTAACGTTGCTCTTGCTACTTCTTTGTTACTACTATTATTACTATTACTACTACTACTACAATTATTGTTGTTATTGATGTTGTTGTTGTGGTTGTTGTTGATGATATTGTTATCATTGCCGCTGGCGAAATTGCTGTTGTTGTTATCCATCAAGAAAGATCCCGGGATACGAGACTGCGCTTGAAGCCCATTGATTAACCGTTGTCTGCTGCACCTTGCGAACGCGTGAGCGCGTGCGCTCTGAACAACGAGCAAAAGCGAGATAGAGATAGATAGATAGATAGATAGATAGATAGATAGATAGATAGATAGATAGATAGAGAGAGAGAAAGAGAAAGAGAGAAACAGAGAGAGAGAGAGAGAGGTAGAAAGAGGTAGAAAGAAAGAAAGGGGTGGTATAACCAGCGCGTGTTTCTACACGGTTCAAGCATCGTGTGAACCAGTGGCTCCGCGCTTTGGTCGAATGTTTTTTAGAGGAGGGATGAGGGAGGAGGGATGGCCTGTGGGGGTAGGGCGCGGTCGGTCGGCTCTCCCATTTATGAAAACTTTGTGCGTCGGCCGCGACGCACGCACCCACCCACGAATAAAATAACCCGTTGCGGATTATTTCTCTCGGTTTTTTTCTACCGTCCCCTCCGCATCTCCTACTGTACTGTTCACGCTCTGGCAATGTTCGTTCATCGAATCTGGAAGAATTCCATTCGGGGTTGAAGAGTTCTATTATTGTTCGAATATCTGGAATAAATCGCTTTTTTTTTCTTTCGTTTCTGTTTCTTCTTTCTTTCTTTTTTTTTTCTTTTTTTTTCTCTTTTTTTCTATTTTTATATATATATATGTATATATGTATATGTATATATATATGTATAATATATATATATGTTATATATAGACTATTTAATATTTTTTATACAATTTATTAATAATTTTTATATAATTTATATATATACTATTTATATATATATATATTATCTATTACATAGATATTATATATATTATATATAACTATAATATATGTATATATGTATATGTAATTTATATATATATACTATTTATACATAAATATTATATATATTTTTCTATTTTATATATATCTATTATCTATTTATATATGTATTATCTATTATATATATATATATTATTTAATAATAATATTATTTCATATAAATTATGAAAATGTTGGAATCTCCTCGATTAATAAAAATTTCGGTATAGTTAACGATTTAATATAATTTCTTAAAAATAACATTTCTAGTCTTATTTTAATTTTGACCGTCGATGTACGTATATCTGCGTGTAAAAAATCGAATATGGCCTTTTATTGATTAGTCGCATTAATTCTGTGATATCTTTAACGATTCAATAATACTTCTCTTTTTTTTTTTTTTTTTTTTTTCTTTTCATTTTCTTGTCAGTTAGAGAAAGAATCGTAGAAGGCAGACGTCTCTGACTTTTTTTTTTATTTTTTTCTGTTTTTATTTTTTTCTTTTGACGTTTCGAAGCTGCCTCGAACGTTTCTGGCAGGTTTCCATGTAAACCGAGCGCAAAGTGAAATCTCATTCGTGTAACAGCCTAGAAGCATTCTCATTTTACCTGTCGGCTACGTATATGTCGTTGTCTATGTTTGTGTATAAACACACACACACACACAAACATATACTTTATATTTTATACATCTTTTCCAACGTATTTACGATAAGAAAGAAGAAAGACACGTTTTACAATTCTAGTAAAAATCTAATGGCATTTTCGCGATATTTTAAAGTTCGCGTGTTTTGGATAGTTGAGCAACAGGAACAGAATATTAATAAAACAACTATTATAGTTTGCCTTGGAAGTATGCGTATTGGGTATCGATGTATTAATAATAATAAAAAAAAAAAGAAAAAAAATTACATAGTAATATTAATAATAATAAAAAGTCATTTTCATTCATCGATTTTCTTACCGCGATTACTCGTTCGATTCGATCACTCCATGATAATCGAAGTAACGTTTGAAAAGTTAAAAAATAAAGAGTAATAAATAAAATAATAAAAAAAAAAAATTTTTTTTTTTTTGCGAACTCGTATTCGTAATATTTTCTCTCCGAAGAAACGAGACGAAAAAAGATAAAGTAACAATGAAAATAAAAAAAAATATATTTTCGTCAGAGTATTAGGATTTTTCGCAAATTTTTGTCGATACTTATTTTATATTCATATTATATAAAATTTCCATGCGAATAATAATCTAACGATCAACAACCGAACTTATTGTTTTTTTTTTTCGTGAGTTTTTAATAGTCGCCGCACAAGGGTTAACCACATCCCATTTAACTTCCATCCCCTATCGCTCGCTCCAATAACAGAATTAATTCGTTACAATCGAATTCGATGTTCGGTCGGTTGAACTTTTGGAATTATAAATAATATGGATTTAAATCTCATAGATCACAAGCATGTTCGTAAATTTTCGTATAAAATGTCCGATTAAATTTAGTTTATTCCTGAAAAAAATGTATGTATGTATATATATATATATATAAGATAAAATAATTACATAAAATTTTTCAAAAACATTATATACATTTTATAAACGGATATATGCATTTAAATCGCGTATGTCCGAAACATAATGGTAAATTTTCGTTGTCCAAAATGTACGATTAAATTTATTTCATTCGTGGAAAAAAAATATATATATATATACAATAAAAAAAAAAAAAAATAAAACGATTAATAAAAATTTTTCAAAAAGTTTCCGATAGAAGAGTACACCAATATGTTGGAACGACATTGAAATGATAAATAATCGATCTATATCTTCTATTATAATAATATTTTCTTTAAATTATTTTACCGTTCTGACCATCTACCACTCCCTCTTTTTATCTTTCTCCCATTTCCACATAATAATATTAATACGATAAGAAAAATACGTTGAACGCACTCGGTCGTTCCAAAGCGAGGGAATAACTCGGTAACGAGAATTTATATAATATACACAAGCGTTTAAATAATAAACTAAAAGCGGTGAAAAGAGTTTGTTAAGAGGGTTAGGTGATAAGGGGAGTGATGATAAGGATAGGGTGAGGAAGAGAATGGAGAGGGAAGGAAGAGACCCTTATATATATATATGTATGTATATAATATATATATATGTATTATACTCCTATATACTCTTATATACATATATGTGTGTATATATATGTTATACTCATATGTACATATTTGTATATGTGTGTGTATGTATATATTATATATATATATATATATATATATATATATATAAAATACTCGTTAATATTAGATATAAAATCGTATATATAGGGTAAAAATCTAACGAAGGAGTTATCATTCACGTCACGTCACGTCATCCACACCGACTTATTTACATCTGCTATTGCTACTTGGAACAAACATTTTTTCACACTATAATAAGTAACAAAGAGTAGCAAGTAGAAAACGTAAGAGTGTAAGACTGGAGAGAGAAAGAAAGAAAGAAAGAGAAAGAGGATGTCGAAGTAAATAAAAGTACTAGAAATAATACTTAGAAAAAGTACTATTAAGATACAAATAAATATAAATACAAAACTAATAGAAATAAAGAAAAAATAGAAAAAGAGGAGGAAATTTTGTGAATGGTTCGATATAAAGAACGAAATGATATAGTAATGTGACGAGGATGAATAGTATTTGTAGAAGAGAAAATTGGTAAATGTACTGAAATCTCGATAGTAAAGATAGGAGTATCCTCGTTCAGAGATAAATAGATAGATAGATAGATAGATAGATAGATAGATAGATAGATAGATAGATAGATAGATAGAGAAATGGCACGTCTGCGCGGTTTAATTGCAGGACTTGCTGCGTCTCTTTCAAACCTGGATGCAAATGGGTCATAAAACTCGGCTAGCTAGTAGATACCTCATTTACGAGTGCAGAAAGTTTTTAAGGTCCTAAACGGGAACCGGAATAGAGTCGGTGGTTGAGAAATTGCTAAAGTAAGAGAAAGATGAGGGAAAATAGTTAGAGAAAGGAGAGTGGTTGGTTCCGTGAACGAACGAGTGGATCTATTTTATCGGTCTTGCTCTCACCTTTCTCTCTCTTTCTACACTTCTTTCATTCGAAAGTTCGAAAGTAATTCTCTTTTAGTCGGGAAGGGTAAAATCGCTGGTAGACTGCGACTTCGTAAGCAACTTATTCTTAGTGGTAAAAGATTGTCTTTGGCTTCTTTATCGATCGACCGTATTCAAGAAATATACCGAGAAGAAATAGCCTGAACGAAAAGAAAGAAAGAAAATATTACAAAAAGGAAAAAAGAACCACACGCACAACACTTATATCCGATTGTCACTTCGATCTATTTCAAATAAATCTATAATATATTCTTCAAAATTCATTCTCTTCGTAATAATCCTCTCTTCGTATTAACCCTTAAAACGTTCTTAAAACGACGAATACATTTTCACGTTTAATCATCGTTAACTTTAATATTGTCCAAGTATCTAGAATAAAGAGAATACAAAAATAACAAAATAATAATCGTGTTATAAACAAAATAATATAATAATAATAAATAATACAGAATAATAATAATAATGAAATAATAATAATAAATAATAAAACGTAGCGGAGTAGTATCAGCTAGGAAAGAAAGAGGATGAAGAATGTTTGGTTGGACTCTGCTTGGTACTGATTACACAGATGATACAGGTGAGAAGAAAGAAAGAGATAGAAAGAGACAGAAAGATAGAGAAATAGAGAGAAAGAAAGAGAAAGAAATAGATGACGATGAAGGTGCTGCAACAAGGATAGAAGAGATCGGTCTAAGAATCCATCAAGAAAACTGGTAATCAGGTGGAGCTAGTACCACGGGCCACTTTCAGGGGATCCAATCTCCTCGGGTATTTTAGCCGTCACCACCACCAGCGTAGTCGCCATTGGCGGAAGTTTTCCAGCCAATGTGGCAGCCAACCGTCTTCTCTTCTCTCTTTTCACTGCTTTCACTCCTTTTCTCTCCTTTACTCTCCTTTACTCTCTTAACCTCTTACTCCTTACCCCTATTATTCCATATCTTTTCTTTCTTCGATTTTCTTCGACGACGTATCCGATCGACTTCATCGATCTAAACAGTATCTACATCGTCTATCTAAAAACTTCCGAGACTTTCGAGGATTAATAAAAAATTGAAAAAGATTAAGAAAAATGTTAAGGTTTCAATGCTTCAAGTATTCTACATACATCGCCTGTTCAAAAATTTTCGAGATTGGATTAATAAAAAATAAAAAAATATTAACATGGTGGTTTCAATCGTTCAGGTGTTTTATATAATCTTGAATATAATTCATACGTTCATACAATCGTATGAAATTATCAGTAAACTCCTTCTTTAGGCGCATCACCGATTTCTTCTTGCTTCTTGCACGACAATGTATGCACTTGCTTACGCAGTTGCAATTGCAGTGATTTCTTCAGTGAGAAAATAAATGCCAGTTTTCAATTACACTCCGATATTCATTCGATTTGATGTCGAGTGACTTTTCTTTCTGATTATTTCCCCGAAATAATCATTCGTATGAAAAGTCTAATGCTTTAAGTGACAGAAACATTCAAATCACTGTGACACGTAAGTTGAACGTTCCAAAAAAGAACTTTCTAATAGTTTCACACGGTTCTCTGAACGTTCTGTGGGTTATAGTCAAGTGGGCAAGATTATGTAGAACGTTTGAAGCATTGAAACCACCATTTTTAGATTTCTCTATTTTTTATTAATCCAATCTCGCAACTTTTTGAACGGATGGTGTATATTTTACAAACTTGTCACTTTCGTTAATACAAAGTCGAATCGATTAACATCATTGTACAACGTTGATCAAAATAAAGAGAAAGAGGGGAAGAAAAGAAAAGAGAGAAAAGAATATATACAAGATTTTTCTTATATATTCTTATATATTAGATATTATAAGAATTTATTATATATAAGAATATATAAGAGAGAATAGGAAAATATAATTATTTATATTTTATGTTTTATATTTTATATTTTATATTTTATATTTTCCTCTTGCCAGTTTAGTGTATTTATTTTATATATAGATTTTCTGTGTTGGTCAAGGGTGAGGACGACGGCACATTGACCCATTTAAATGGACCCTGGGAAAACGTTTGTCGGTCGGCCAACGAGGAATGTAGTAACGTCCCCGGGAAAATTATTGTCCTTCGGGGAAAGTTCGGTGACCTCTATTCATCCTTGCATCCCGATGGATATGAATGAGCGGCTCGATGTTACCTATAAATTCAACGAATCCCTGTACCGATCGTTTCTCTCTCTTTCTCACTTTTCTCTCTCTTACAAGGTCGACTATAAACAAAAAAAAAATAAATAAATAAAATAAAATAAAGTGAAATAAATAACCAATCAAACACCATCTTCGCCGTTTATTTTTCTCTCATGTAACATATGTATCGTACTTGTTAATCGTGTGTGTGTGTGTTAGTGTTTTGTATACGTGTGCATGTATACATACACATACGCTCACACACACATGAACGAGGATCTACGTAGATACATACATATGTATATATAATAGTCGTTAATCGGACAAATATGAATTGAAAAATTGCTTCTTAATTTTTTTCAAGGTCGTCACATTTTCGATTGGATCAATTTCATTCAAGAAAGAATAATAATTATCGATTCTTTGGATATTTGATAATACCGAAGAAAATATCTTCACGTTCGTTCATGTATTTGCATGGAAATAAGAGTAGAGAGTAATAAGATTAGAACGAGGGACCAAAAGTTTACGAGGAAGATCGATGAGAGAATACTTTAGTTAGTTTCGTCGTAGTCAAATTCTATAAGATATAGTTAAACGTATAATTGGCGAACGTGTAATTCATGGCGAATTGCGATAAAATTTACTTAAGGATTTTTTATGGTAATCTTGTAAATCAACGTTTATTTCTCTCTCTCTCTCTCTCTCTTTTTTTCCTTTTTTTTTCTTTCTTTTTTCAATTGCATTCACAAAGGATTAATCATCGAACGTTAATTGTTTCTTTGTTAAGATTTTATCGATTAGTTGATTAGAGTATTAATGAAATATGTTGTATGTATAAATAGAAATATATATATGGAAAGGAACAGTCAAATGGTCGTTCTCTCTTTCTCTCTCTTTCTATCTATCTATTTATCTATCTACCTCTTTCTCTCTCTCTCTCTCTCTCTCTCTCTCTCTCTCTCTCTCTCTCTCTCTCTCTCGAATCGTTCTTTATTGAGATAATTCTCTGTACAATGTTTGCCACGATGTTTCCGAATAGCAACATTCTTGATCCAATATTCATTTATGGTGAATAATTTATTCGAATAATTATTTACGATAAGCAATTTATGCTTCGTGAATAATTATTCGTATGATTATTTGAATTGGGGATTCATCATAAATGTTGTATTCATTGTGAATACGTGTTAGCAACAGCGTACCTTTCTCTCTCTCTCTCTCTCTCTCTCTCTCTCTCTCTCTCTCTCTCTCTCTCTCTCTCATCTACGTTAGTATTTTAATTGCTTTCGAACGAGCCAGAAATATTTTCGATCTTCCTCCTTCACTTCCTCTTCCTCTCTCTCTTTCTCTCTCTCTCTCTCTCTCTCTCTCTTTTTCTCTCTCTCTTTTTTTTCAGATCGAAGTTCTATCACTCAACTTTGTGTTCGCATAGTTCAAATGATATCTCGTCCAAGTTAAACAGAATGAACAAACGAAACCTAACGAACGAGAAAGATCTTCGGGTTTTATTTTTCTATCGATATAGTCTTCTCTCTCTTCCTCTCCCTCCACCCTCACTCTTCCTACCAGTACCACCCTTCACAACAATTTTTATTTTCGGTAACGCGATAATCCGAACGATCTGTTTTTCACGTTGTTATATGGACGCATGAAACACTATGTATGTCTGTACGCATATATGTATGTACATATGTATGTACATGTATATATGTATGTATGTATGTATGTATGTATGTATGTATTCCGGTTTAGTTTTTCTCCAAACATCGATAAGAATAGAATCGCTTTTTCACGTTCCGACATTCAATTTCACTTCCACCTTTTTCCCTCGATCGGACTGAATAAAATGTGAAAAATTTATCTATAAATAAATTAATAAATAAAATAAAATGCGATAAAATAAAATAACGAAAGGGAATAAGCAGAAGAAGAAGAAGAAGAAAAAGAAGAGAAAGAAGAATGTAATTTTATAAGAATAACAAGAAGCGTTCATCGTTTCAGTGTTATAGAAAAAAGAAAAAAAAAGAAGAAGAAAGAAAGAAAAAACAAAAAAAATAAAGAAGAGAAAAACGAAGAAAGAAAAGGAAAAAAATAACGAGTTAACGCGTAATAGAATTCTATATGCCTGAAAAACATCGTCACATACAGAAAAAACGAACACGAACGAGATCGTACGTATGCATTTATGTATGTATATATATATATATATATATATATGTATGTATGTATGTATGTATATATATATTGTTGGATGGTTGGATGGTTGGATGGTTGGTTGGTTGGTTGGTTGGTTGGTTGGTTGGTCGGTTGGTCGAACTGAAGTTGAAAGTTGAAAAAGGAGGATAGATAGACCAACGAAAACAAATATGTGTAGATTGTGGGGAATGAGAAGGATAGAGAGATGGTTATAGAGAAAGGGAGATGAAAGCAAAAAAAAAGAAAAAAAGAACAAACAAAAAAGAAACTAAAAAAAAAAAAAGGAATAACAACAACAACAAAAAATATGTGAAATTACCCAGGATCGAGCGTGGGATGCAATTTTGATGCGAGATTAGACCGGAGTTCGTGGCCAGTGTTTCTCTATTAATTCGGCGATGTCGATTGGTCGCGTTCCGTGCGTTTGAATTAGATTAAATTTTAATCGAGTGCGGTATGCTCTCTCTCTCTCTCTCTCTCTCTCTCTCTCTCATACACACATACACAGTCTCTCTTTCTCTTTCTCTCTTTCACCATATTTGTCTCTATGTTACTCTCTCTCTCTCTCTCTGTTTCTCAATTACTCTTGTGAAAAAGCTCTGGCAAATCGTAACTACGATTGAAGCAAACAAGACCTCTACGTTGGTTACTATTATTATCTTTGTTTGCAAATATAATAAAAATATTGTTGAGGGGATAATTGAACAGGGTGGTGAAGGGGTGGAGGGGTCAGAAAAGAAAAGGGAAGGGAGGTGGGCCAAGTTCTTCTAACTCTTCAAACTCCATTAAAATTTTTCTTCTTGGTTAGAAAAGAGAGAGAGAAAGAGAGAGAGAGAGAGAGAGAGAGAGAGAGAGAGAGAATACAGTACGTTTAAAGATCTAACGAATAGAAGAAGTTGGATAGAAGAAGAATGTCGAGACTACGTCGTTAATTCTTCCTTCATTAACTAGTGATGGTTTTTTTTTTAAGAAAAAATTAAAAAAGAAAGATAAAATAGAAAAAAGAAAGGAGGAAGGACATCGTTCGTCGGTCGCGTGTACCGTCGAAAGAAAAAGAAAAGAAATGAAAAGAAAGAAGAAAAAAAAAAAAGATTTTCCGAACTAATTATCCTTCGCCTTTAACTCGACTTCTATATCTCTTTTCTTTCAATGATTCGTATTCTTCTATTGTTATAATCAACTATAATGTTTATCTCATAATGAATTGTCCTGGATTTATTACGAGGATTTAAAGGACACATTGTGTATTATAAATTATTTTTATACATACATACATACATACATACATACATACATATAAAATATTTATGAGTTACGAGAGTATTCTTTATTTTGTTCACAATGGCGCGATACAAATTTGACAATTTTTTTATTCATTTATTATTATTACTATCATTATTATTATTATTATTATTATTATTATTATTATTATTATTATTATTATTATTATCATTATCATTTTTTATTTTCTTTTTAACACGTACGCTTATACATATAAATATTAACGAACGAACGAACAAACGAACGTACGTACATTAACGTAACAAGATTTTTGATTAGATAAAACCAAGAGATGACTCTCGTGCCAACGTACTTAGTTATAATGTATAAATAGAAATAGTCTCGGGGGATAATGATGGGAAAGGATGGGGAGGATACAGGGAGGGACGAGATAAAAGAATAAAAAAGAAAAAAGGAATAAGAAAAGAACGAAAAGCTTCGCTCTCTAATTCGAGTCTATTCGATTAATCGCAAATAAGCACTTCTTTCTCGGTGCAAAATCGTGATGTTCCCTTACCTCTTCCCCCTACCCCCTATTCTATACTACCTATCCTCCTCCTATCGAACAACCACCCACCCGACAAAATTGTCGACGTTTTTCGAGTCGATTGTCTCGCTTCATCTCGGAATACGGACTCGAATGACTTTTGTACAGGTGTGCCCTGGAAACTATTCTACGTACTATCAGCTGGCTCTCGAATTTCCAAACGGGTTGAAACTTCTTGTTTTACTCGATAAGAAGTGGGTGGTGGGTAGAAAGAATAAGAACAGAGAGAGAGAGAGAGAGAGAGAGAGAGATAGAGATAGAAGTTGCGGAGAAATTCTTTGAAACTAAGGAGCAATGAAAAAGAAAACGAAAGAGAGAGAGAGAGAGAGAAAGAGAGAGAGTGAGAGAGAGAGAGAAAATAAATAGATAGAAAAGGGATAAAAGAACTTGGGGACAGTAGAAGTCAAGTTTCTCATCCCAGAGTACGATCTCATCAACGTTTAAGAACCGCACAGTGGCTTTTCTTGAATCTAAGAATCTTCGAAGGAGCTTGCTGAGGGTGGTGGAAAAAAAGAGGAGGGCTAAGGTGATACAAAACGTCTTTTATTTCCTTTTCGAAACGACGACGTTCTACGACGAGCAAGAGAAAAAAGAACGTGATAATATTTCTTTCGTATGTTTTTTTTCTTTTTCTTCAACTACTTTATTATTTTCATCCTTCTTTTCTTTTTATTTCGATAGTATATTCTTAGACAAGCGATCTCGTTTTCGCGTAGAATTTGAAAGGAAAAAGAAACAAATAAATAAAGGAAAAGATAAAGGAGTCGCAAAGAATAACTCTGCGATGTAGATAAGGGTAGTAAATTAATAGATAACAAATTGATAACAGATGCAGAATCGTTAAAGTCGTGAAAAGTCAAAGAAGAAAAAAGAAAAAGAAAGAGAGAAAGTTACGAGATTATTTTTAATATTGTCACTCCTCCATCCCCCAACCCCTTCCTCTCCGTTTGATAATATCGTTCTTTATCGAAGCACCAAAGCTATTCGCTTTATCTCGTTCCATTTTAATATACGTCTCCTTTCGCTTACGCTACTATTAAAATTTTTTTTATGTGACACGTTCGTCAGCCAGTTCGACTCTCCAATCGATCGTAGAATAACGATATGAAAAAAAAAAAAAGTAGAGAAAAAAAACTATTCGAGATTCGTTATGTCGCTCACCTTTTTCTACACCCTTTGCTATTTTATATTTTTTAATTTGAATCGAAATCAGTACGCTTCTTATTCGCACCTGATGGTTTCTTTTTTTTTTTTTTCATTTTTTTTCTCTCTTTCTTTTTTTCTTCTTTTTTTTTTTTGTTTCTTTTTGTTCTTTTCTCAACCTTCCTACGCCCTTCTACCACGTCCTTTCCTATTTTATATTTTTTTTAACTCGAGTCGAAATGAATATATATTTTAATTGATACCTGATCGTTTTTTTCTTTCCTTTTTTTTTTTTTCTTTTCTCACCCTTCCTATACTCTTCTACTACACCCTTTCCTATTTGATATTTTTTAACTCGAATCTAAATGAATATATTTTTTTTTTTTGTAATTTACACCTGATCGTTTATTTTTTTCTTTTTCTTTTTCTTTCAATATCTTTTTGTTAACCCTTTCGTTTTTTATTCTTTCCTTTCTCTCTCTCTCTCTCTCTCTCTCTCTCTCTCTCTCTCTCTCTCTCTCTCTCTTTCCATCCCTATCCCCTTATTTTTCTATATCATCTTTATCTATAACTATCATGGGATAAACAACTATGGCCTTTTTTCCTGTCGAAAAATTTCCAAAGTTAATCGATTACTGTCCGTTTTCGTAACTTTGGCGAAAAGTATATCCATTAACAGACAGATAAATCAAACCTACGAACCTACGATCTATATCAATGAATTATTCTTATAAATAATACGATCTTACAATTATTATAAGCCTCCCTCTTATTTACATATTTTCAATATAATTATATTACGCTTACTATAATCATCGTCTCGTTTGATAATCACTTTCGCTTAATAATTAGAATCATTAAGATATAAAAAAAAATTCGTTTCGTTTCGTTTACGATCGACGATATCTCTTAGAATTCGTTTAAACAAAGAATATTGTTTTCTTCTTGTTTTTCTTTTTCTTTTTTTTTTTCTCTAGAGAAAAGAGTTAGTCGTCCTACGTTTCTTTCTTTTACAAATGACAAATGACAAATATTATCGCTTTTCGTAGACACAAAAAAAAAAATTATCAAAAATAGTTACATATATCTTTTTTTCCTCGATAGCTGTTCGATACTTTATTGCCGTTTACCGAATTTTTTCATTGACTCGAACTTTTTTTTTCTTCTTTTTCCTCTTCTTTATTTTACAAAGATACTATAGATCGGGCCCTCTTTCCATTTTATATTTTCACGTTTCCCTACACAATCCCTTTGTCCCGACAATCTTCGCAACTCGAAGAATTCTGTTATCAACGTGAAAAAGAGAAAAAGAAGAAAATAGGAAGGTGGAACCTTTCTCGTCCTTCTTCAGACTTCTTTCATCTTCAAAATAAAAAAAAAAAAAAAAAGAAAAAAAAATAAAGAATTCTTCTATGGAGTTTAGTTCTCGTTCGATCCAAGATTATCACCGTTCTGTTCCGATGTAATTCGTAGTTAATGTTCACTCTATCAAGAAAACATCACTGTATCCATTTATCTTATTCTCGAACGAAAATTCTGTCCGTTGATTCCGTAAGATGAGAAAGGAGATAAATACAGGGTGCTCGAAAAGATTGGGACCAAACTATTTACCGAGGTCAAATAGATAAAAACAAAGTTTATATGAATTTATATCCAAAAATGCTTTATTGAAAGGTATTTAAAGATTTTTATAATTTATAGTAGGAATTGTAAAAAATGTTCGAATTCATGATTTTCTAATTCTTTCTTTCTTTCTTCTTTTTTTTTTCGTGTTATAACTCTCTCTTTTGTTGTTACGTATTTTATGTATTATAATTCTCAATGATAGTTATTGTTTATGAAAGATATAAGTTTGAGAATGTATTCAAAAATGATAAATGTTATTTCTAATATAGTTGAAATATTAGAAAGAATTCGGCGATCATTAATTCGACGAAATCAATTTTCGAAAATTTCTTATAACTGTCATAAAAAATTATAAATATATAATCTTTGAATATATTTTATAATTCAATGTATTAATTATATAATCTTTGAAAGTATATATCTTAAATAAATATGGTTATATAATGAATATATTTAATTATAAAATATATGAAATATATTTTATATCAATATTTTATATCTTTATATATAATTAATATATTTCATTAATATTTCATATATTCCATATATTTTATAATTAAATAAATTCATTATATAACCTTTCAAAACATATATCTTTTCAATAAAGCATTTTCGGACCTAAATTTGTACGAACTTTTTTTATCTTTCATTTGATCTCAATGGTTACGTAGTATAAATTTGGTACCAATTTTTGGACATCCTATATATATATATATATATATATATATATATATATATATATATATATAAAGAAAACGGAGTAAGACAGAGAAAGACAAAAAAAACAAATATTCTCATCCAAAGGAATCACCAGCTGGCTTATTTTCGTTTAACGAAGATATTTTCGAGTAGTTCCTTAGTGATGACGCGATGTGGCCTTGTAGGATCCTCCGTAGGTTTCCCATACAATCGGCTGTTGATGACGTAAAGCTTTGGACTGAGCTCGCATCTAACGTTGAACCACCAGTCGCAAACGAAGACGACCTGACTGAATTGCGTGCCATTCGGGCACAAGAATGTCGCCTGTCGGCCATCTATGTCGCAATAATGCCAAGCTTGGCATCTGGTCTCAACGTCGGCAAAAAACCCTGGATAGGGCTGATCGTCGCAATAGAAATTCGTATACGGCACCTTTCCTAGCACCGGATAATCCGTTCCCGGCCGACCTGAAAAATGTTAGGAACAAGACTTTATTTTATATAGGATCTGAAATTAAAACTGATTGATATCTTTTAACGTAACAATGTTTGTTATTATTATTTAACGTAATAATTATTATTATTGTTATTTCATAAATCATCGATAATCGATAATCATTTTTATAATTGTTAATAAAGAAATTAATTCAATGGATAATTTAATAATTAATCCTCATCGATCCTTTAAGAAACTCTAAACACGAAATTTTTA
The DNA here is from genome assembly GCF_014466175.1 of Vespula pensylvanica. Lineage (NCBI taxonomy): Eukaryota > Metazoa > Arthropoda > Insecta > Hymenoptera > Vespidae > Vespula > Vespula pensylvanica. The sequence continues at coordinate 3,183,132 of NC_057704.1, forward strand.
TAACGAAAATTTGAAGTTGAATTAATTTCAATTAAAGAGTACAATTCTCGGTAGTGTATCTTTAAAATAATATACAATTACTCCCAATTTATCTGATCTATCAAAATTTTTATAAAATTTATATATATATATATATATTTGTCGAAAATTTGTCGAAATGCAGAGATGCATTTATCAAATCGAAAGTAAAATAAAGAAAAGAAATTAATTCATTCGATAACTTAACCAACCTCCACCGATCCACGAAACCTTAAACACGAAATTTTTATAACGAAAATTTGGAATTGAATTAATTTCTAATAAGAGAAAAACTCTCGATCTTTAAATCGTATCTAAAATAATATATAATTACTTCTCGATCTATCCGATCTATTAAAATTCTTGTAAGATCGTATATCATAAACGTTTCCAATCTCAGTGTTCTAAAAATATAAGCACACGCATGTATTTATATATATATAAAATATATATATATAAATTTATATATATATATAAAAAGAAAATAAATTAATTTCTAATAAAAATATATACAATTACTAAAAATAATATACAATTATCCTCGATCTATCCGATCTATTAAAATTTTTGTAAGATCGTATATCATAAACCATTCTCAATGTCCTCGAAATACACACACACACCCACCCACACACCCACACACACACACACATATATATAAAAAAATTTATTGAAATGCAAAAATGCATTTATCGAATTAAGAAAAAGAATGATAACGATCAACGCTGATAAGTAACGATTTATGGCAATCCATTTCGATTCTATCTTTCTCCTCAAATCCATTTTAATTTTAACCTATGTCCATACATTTATAAGTTCGCAAGTTGAGTAAGTCATTGTTTGCTTAGAGAGCTAGCAGACGGAATAAATTGAATTCCGTAGTAGTACGTTGGAAGTTTCATAACACCATTGGAACATCTCTAACTTGCCATAAGGTATAGAAGTAAAAAGCCCTACTATTTCTCTCTGTGCTACGGCATAAGAATATTAAATGATAGCGGAAAGCTCCTATCTCTTAATGATAAAAGTCAGAAGCTCTCGCGTTACTATAATCCCTTTTTATCTCTTTTGAGACACGCTCGATACTCAAAGAGAAGGTCTCGTCACTATTATATTGTAAAAAAAATCTTACGTCTCATTTGACTTAAAAAAAACTTTAGAAAATAAATTATCATAAATTTTGTTCCGACAATAAACGTGGAAAATATTAGGTAGATGTGTATCTATATATTTTTCTAATCGACCATTATCGTTTATTTGTTTATTTCATTTCTTTATAATTATACGATATAACAAATGTATATATATATATATATATATATATATATATATGGATAGTTTATTTTGAAAAATTATAAATCTGTTCATTTTTTTTTTCTTTTTGATGATATATCACATATGCGATTAATTTATCGTAAACATTTTATTTATAACTAGTAAATATTTAATATCTTAAAAAATACTAATGCTTCGTTCAATTTAAAATTGTCCGATAAAAGAAATCGCGTAGAGATTGATTATGAAAGTTGCGTAAATCGAATTTCCATAGACATACAAAATATATTTCGAGTATAAAATATATTACATATATATAAAATAATATATAAGATATATAAATATATAAAATATAAATATATAAATATATACAAATATATTTGTGATATGTAATTTTTCATAAATTGAAATTAATTAATTTTTACAATCGACTAATTACAAAAATGTTCGAAATCCACTTACAACCCCATAAATATATATATATATATATATATATATATATATATTATTTTAGTTAAATTCGTTTAAAAGAAATGTATATAATCAAATTACATATTGATAAATCAGTAAGAACATTATCAGACTCGACATAATTAATTTCTATTTTTCAATAGAATTTGACTAATTGCTAACCTTTAATTTTCTCGAATAAACAAAAAATGGATTTGCGCGACTTTCAAAATAAACGCTGTATATATACATACGTATATACATCATACATATGTATCAACGAGATTTCAATTGGGAGGTAAATATTTCAAAACAATTATCAAACTATATTCTCTATTCGGTATTTCTACTTTGTCCCTTAGCGGATACCAACGTACAAATACACATTGTAGTTATATCAAATTAATCGATAATTACCAGGTACAGATAGAGAGAGAGAGAGAGAGAGAGAGAGAGAGAGAGAGAGAGAGAGAG
>NC_057704.1:3185441-3196236 GCF_014466175.1 Vespula pensylvanica
GAGAGAGAGAGAGAGAGAGAGAGAAACGATCTCAATAATTTCAATATAAAGCAAATACCAACTTTCGATCTAATCTGTTTGGAAATATCACGATATTTTTTATTTTATATATTTTAAAATTTTATTAACCTCGTTATCTCTTTCTCGAAAATTGGCATCTCGAGCTACTCACGTATCTCTCTATCTATCGGTCTATTCATCTCTAGTCTCAGTCTCCATGATTTACCAGGAATATACTCTAAAGCCTCTCGACTGTTTGCGGATTAGAGAGAACAGGAGAAGACGAGAAGGAGAGAGACCTATCCTCGCCGATTAATCGGAGGAAATGTTGAGGAAACATCGCTGCAGAGATGCAACCTATATGCTCTCTCTCTCTCTCTCTCTCTCTCTCCTTCTCTTTATATATATGTGTGTATATATATGTGTATATATATATATATATATATATATACACATATATCTAGCTTTATCCAACACCTGTATTACCAGCACAAAGCACGACTATGTCCTGGCCAGGTATCGACGTACTTCGTCGGCTGCCAACTGCACAAGGTACGAGATTCAACACTTAAGTATGTACATCCGCCTGTACACTACTAGACAAAGAGTGCATATGTATCTATATATGAATAGATATCTTTCTCTCTCTCTCTCTCTCTATATATATATATATATATATATATATAGAATTTATATATATATAAAATATATATGTATGTATATATTATAAGTAGATACCTTTAATATATATATATATATTTTATATATATATATATATAGATGTATATGTAAAAAGAAAAAGAAAGAGAAAGATGTATAGAGTGAGTAAAATACTGGTAACATATTATCAAGGTTGAGAATGTATTCATAGTATCAAGGACCTTCCCCATGATCGTGATCGTGATCGTGATCGTGATCGTACATCTCTGATACAACTTTGAATTAACTATCGCGTTATATTAGACAAGTCGTCGTGTAATTACATGTCTCTCACCTGACAAAGGTTTAATCAGTCTACAATCTATTCCATAGAACCCTTTCTCTTTCTCTATTTAATCTAATAAGACGAAATAATGTTTATCCGATTCAACATCTCTATCTCTATCTCTTTCCCTTCATATTCGAACTTCGAACTAAATCGTAATCACATTTGTCCACTCAATTAGTTGAGAAACCTTCTCCTACGATCATCGAATCATACGTTCGGTCTACCGGAATAATTTTCATCATAATTTTCTCATTTCCGATTCTAACTAGCCGAAGAACCGAACGATATTCGTCATTTTTCTATCTCTTACTTTCTATCTCTCTGTCTTTCTCTTTCTCTTTTCTACTGTAAAAATATCGCGTAAAGTAAGATACAACAAGTAGAGAGAGAAAGAGAGAGAGAGATAGCTTGTAGGTTTATTTTAGAGGCTAAATTACTTCTAAGAGAACTCTTCAGTCTCGATTTACCGAGCTGGAATAAATAAATAAATAAACGTCTTGCACATTGAATCAGATTGCATTTTCTTACGAAGACATCGTACTTCTGTTTTACTATTTTACTTTCTTTTCTCTCTCTCTCTCTCTCTCTCTCTCTCTCTTTCTATCTCTATTTATCTATCTTTCTTGCATTGAATGCACAAAGTCCTTCTAACAAGAATACGCTTTTTCTCTCTCTCTCTCTCTCTCTCTATCTCTTCGTTTCTTGTTATATCGTCATTATTATTGCCGACAATTACGGAGACATTTCTACGTTTTTATATCGCTCTTCCCCTTTTTCACGAGACTCGATATAAAAAAAAAAAAATAAAAAAAGAAGAAAAGAAAGGGAGAAAAAGAAATAAGAGACGAGAAGCAAACATAAAAATAAAAAAAGGACGAACTTCCGACGATCTCTTTCTGAGAATCTAACGTATTTCTATCGTTGTTATTTAATCATTTATATTAAAAGTTAACAAAGACGGAACGCGAGGTATACTTTGATATATTTATAAGTAACCTATCTACCTAATTAAATTCGATAAGTATGCATTTAATCAATTATTAACGAACATGTTATTATATATTTACATTAACAAATGAAATTATATTATTATTTAAATTTATTATTAATAATTATAATATTAATAACAAAATTTCAATTATTCATATATATTTATATTATATATTTATATTTATTACAATCATTTTTTTTCTAAATAGTACAATGCGTTAACCTGTACGATCCAAAAGAAGGAAGACAAAGAAAAAGAAGAAGAAAAAAAAAAGATTATTTAAATCATCCAACAATGTCTTAAATCGTTAACAATGCGTTCATTGTTGCACCGACCTTTTTTTGTGCTCGGTGGGTAGAAATGGGAGGGAAGAGAGGAGTAATATTTGAAGTATCCTTTTGTTAATAAATTTATTTATGTATCCGTACAATCGTACTCCAGCTAATTTCGTATAAATTCGTAAGAGAGATTCTCTTAATAACATTCATTGAAACAGTGTCGTAGCATTTCGCTTGTCAAGAACTTCTCTCTCTCTCTCTCTCTCTCTCTTTCTCTATCTCTTTATCACTCTCTCTCTCTCTCTCTCTTTCTCTCTCTCTCTCTCCTAGCAAACACACTTACATGAGAATTTCAGAACTCACATTTCAATGTTGAAGAGCTTCTTAGCGAATTATAACGAGGCTCACAAAATTTTGTCTCACCACTGACGACGTTGAGAAAACAGAGAATGATGGAAGGGGGTGAGAGAGGGAGTAGGGAGGGTAGTAGGGAGGGAGAAGGGGTGTTGGTAGTAAGGTTGACGTTGCTCTCGCTAAACAATTTTCCTTCGCTCGAAAGTCTCGTATTCTATCGTGCAAGTCGAGTCCTTTCGCTACCCCCACCACCCACTTCTACCCCTATCCTCATCCCCATCCCTATTCACCAATTTCCACGTTCTCCTTTTGCAGACTCCTTTTCACTTGTCGACCTTTAACCCAGCATTTAAACGCAAAATATTTGATTATTTACAAAGCACGTGAGCACGAAGTAAACGTTTCCTACGTACTTACGTTAAAGTATGTAGAAATCAATAATTCGAGTTTTCCCTACGTTTTAATACACACCTTCGCGTATCAATAAATCTCGATTTACGAACGTTACTATTAGTAGCTTGCTTTTAAAGCTTGCTTTTATCGTCGGTTTATCTAATGACACTTCTCAATTAATTTCACTTAATTTAAACTTTCGAGAGATTATACAAAAAGTAATTAAAAGAAAATAAAAAAAAAAGGGAGATTAAAAATAAAAAGAACGTTTCTCATTATAGACGTCTCATCATCTTTGTCATACAAACGACTTCTCTCTCTCTCTCTCTCTCTCTCTCTCTCTCTCTCTCTCTCTCTCTTTCTCTGTCTCTTTCTCCCTTTCACTCTCTCGAGACGAGAGCTCGATAATTCGTGTCACCGAGCGAGCTACTACGTAGTTTGTTTCAGAACATCGTTCAACGATGTTGTCCGGATCACAATAACATCCACCTGTCTATCCATCCATCGTCCATTCTTCTCTCTCTCTCTATCTATTTATATCTCTTTCTCTCTCCCACTCTCTCTCCCACTCCTCCTCTCTCTTTCTGCAACAACGGTTTCTCGAATCTCATTGGACAACGTGGATAGTTCCATACGATACATCGTAGCCGATTTCATCGGTCTAGAGATAGAGAGCATACCGTGTGTGTACATCTACCAAAGATAGAGTTAACGTGATAGAGAGAGGACGAGACGGTTTACTAGAATGGCCAAGTGCGCCAAAGATATATATATATATATATATATATATATATATATATATATAGAGAGAGAGAGAGAGAGAGAAAGAGAGAGAGTATGATCACGAACTCGTCTAGATCGCATAGCTACCATCCATACAAAATTCACAACTTCCACACCCGACACTTTTGTCCGACCTATTTTACCTCCGAAAGAGTATCCGTGCTCTCTTGTTATACATATTTCCATCCGAAATAAAAGCTTACTGTCCATCTTTCTTTCTTTTGCATCTCTGTTTCTTTTTCTTTCTTTCTTTCTCTTTCTTCATCTCTTTTTCTTTCTCTCTCTCTCTCTCTCTCTCTCTCTCTCTCTCTCTCCTCTTTTTCCTTTCTTAACGATATACGATATATATTATAATTACAATTTTTCATTGGAAGTAATAACATCGTATTATCAACGACGTCGTGTCTCTTCTTTTACAGAAAATATAGAAAGGAGCTAATGAAAAAAAGGAAAGAAAAAATTTCTATATCGACGAAAAAAATCAATGTTAGGACGTCATTTTCCTTTACGCTACTTTGCGACTCGATTATTATTTCTTTTATTTTTTTTTTTTTTTTTACGACATCAATCTTCCGAGCTTCTTTTTTTTATTTTCTTTTTTTTTGTTTCTTCTTCTTCTTCTTCTTCTTCTTCTTGTAAAATGGTCAATCTATTTCACGAGCGTTCAGGAACACTGGCAAAAGTTTTAACTTGAAAGAATAATGAATGACAGCGTTCCTGTTCTCCTTTCTCGTTTTTTCTTCCTTTTTTTCTCAATTTTCTTCTGTTCTTTTTTTTTTTATCTTTTCTTTTCTTTTATCCTCAAAGGTTGAGTCTTATTTCTCGGTAGAAAGACGAAACGTTTCTTTTTTTTTTCTTTTCCTTTTTCTTTTTTTTTACGCAACATGCGCAAGGGAAGCAAGTTCTTCTTTTTTTTTTCTTTTTACCATTTCTTTTTTCTTCTTCTTCTTTTTTTTTATCTTGCTTCAGGACGTATCCTCGAATTAATTATAAATATTTTTCTATGTTGGAAAGAATAAATAAATGGAAAAAATAAACTTCCGTTTATTTCTTAAAGTTTTCCATTTGTGTTTCACTTCTTTCTTTCTTCCTTCGTATAAAGAATTGCATCTTTTATATAATATAATATTACAAAAATGTAATATATCGTACAATGCCAGTCAACGACGAAATAATAGTTCACTTTACTTTCATTAAATTTCTCGGTGGACGTTAATGACAAAGATGATAACATTGATGGTTTCTTTCTTTCGTTTTATATATATATATTTTTTTTCTTTTTGTTCTTCTTCTTTTTGTTCTTCTTCTTCTTCTTTTATACGTAGTATACTATATGTCAAAACTTGCGAAACTTCTGGTGCGGACGAATTACTTCTTTAGAGTGGCTCTCCCCGTTGACTTGCCCTGGCTAAACTCAGAAAATCTTGGTAGGTCGCCAAACCGTAAAATTCTCGAAAGGAAGAGAAAAATCGCTGAATTCGCATGGTTCCCTTAAAGCAATAGGGAAAAAAGTACTTTTCTAGATTTTGCTTCCGTTCTTTCGTTTCTTGATATGGGAAAATTTTCTTAAAAGATTCTTCAAAATTCAAAGAAACAAAGAAAATTCCAAATAAATTCAGTCCGAATAATTTTCCAAATATTTTGAAAATTTGCAGAGAATTGAAAATTTAACAAAATAAAAATAGATTAAAAATTACTTCAACCGATGGTTTCGCAATTCCAAATGATTCTTTTACAAAATTAACAAAGAAAATTATTATCTCGAAGTTCCCAAATCAAAACTCCTCTTATTTCTATCTTTCGATCTTTCTCTTAATTTCTAACTTTCGACGATCGATCAAACGAATCCCCGCTTAAGAATTAATTTCCTTTCGTTTATAAGCGAACGAGATAGCATTAAACAGCATTAAATTAACGGTTGAATAATTCTAATTCTAGTTAGTTGCTTTAGACCGATTCGCTCGACCAAATCGTCGCGAGCGAAAATCTCCTGCATCGAGCGAAATGAATGAATAGAAACCGTACTTAACTCGAGTCGTTACGATGGTGTGTGTTCGCGAAAAGAAGCAAAATGGAAAAAAAGAAAAGAATGAAAAAGAAAGAAAAAAAAATTGTGTCGACCCTAGACAGGTTAAACATTTAGAATTATCAATTTTTTTAAACAGACTTAAAATTATTAACTTTTTTTAAATATGAAATAATAATCGCACGAACGCGCACGGACGTTACATATTACACATTATTTAATTCACGTTGTTATGATGTGCGTTTGCGAATAAGAACAAAAAAAAAAAAAATAAAGAAAAGAAAAGAAAAAAAAACCGTATCAAACCTAAACAGACTAAACATTTAAAATTATTAATTTTTATTAGATATAAAATAATAATCGCACGCAAGCACACGAACGTGACATATTACAAATTATCTACCTCACGTTGTTATAGCGTGCGTTAGAAAGAATAGAAAAAGAAGGAAGAAAAAAGAAAGCGAAACATAAACCGTGGCAATCCTAGACAGGCTAAACATTTAGAATTATTACCTTTTATTAAATATAAAATAATAATCGCACGAACGCACACAAACATTACATATAACGTATTACACGTTACACGTTACGTTCGATCTCGTGTTATTTTCTTCCTAGATAGAGACACTAACAAACTTACAAACAAACGAAGCTAGAAAGAAAGAAAGAAAGAAAAAAAAAAGAAAAAAGAAAAGAAAATAGGGGAAGTTAAACTGTAAAAAAAAAAGAAAAATAAAAAAAAAATTATTATTACAAAGAAATTAGAATAAGAAGAACTAACCATCCTTTCAATTTAATCCAAAATTTACAATTGCATCATTTTTCAAAATATCTATACCTTGTTCTTTGCAAACTAACCTTCTAGCATTTGTCAAACGAAAGACGAAGAAATTTTATTCACTCTTCGAACTTCTCACACCCTTTCCCTCCTCCCACCCTCTCCCTATATACCTTCAATTCCATTTTACGTTCTAGTCTGTCTCCGCTCGACTCGTAAAGTCAGCGATTTACCTTTTTCCTTCTTTTATTCTCGATGTAACACGCACATATATACATAAACAGGTTGCTTTAATTCGATGCATCTGCCAACCATTTCTCTCTCTTTCTCTCTTTCTATATTTCTATCTTTCTATCTATCTCTCTCTCTCTCTCTCTCTCGTTCTCGCACTTTCATTTCTTTTTCTAACTTTGTCCTCTTCCCTCCTCTCTCATCTCACTTTATTTCTTTTCTCGTTGTCGTGCGTTATAAAACGACGTGTGCAAAGGAGTCTCGTATAAACTTTACTTTTATGTTTTTAGAAAAATGGAGAGAATGGAATAAGGGAAGTGGGAAGGACTAAAAGAAAGAGAATAAAGAGAAACGGTTGAAGCTGAAGGAAAGAGGGAAAAGCTTACATTTCCTCATTTTCTGGTTTTATATCTTTCTCTCTCTTTTTCTTTATTCGTTTCTGTCTATCTCTGTCCGTCTGTCTATCTATCTATCTGTCTCTCTTTCTCTCTCTTTCTCTCTCTTTCCTTACATTCCACCCTTAAACTTTTCCTTCCAACCCTTTCTCCAAGTCTGGAATTCAGCCCAACCATCCTATCCCAGATCGTCTAGATTCTCAAGTATTTTTCATCGTTTTACCTCAGATTACAGGATATGCTAAGGGGAAAAAAAAAAAAAAAGAAAAAAACTCGAGTAAATCTTTCGCGTTCTTTTGTCTCATTGTTTAAAGATAAGTAAGTCTTCTTAAGAACTTATAGTAAAATAGGAAGGAAGCGTGGAAGAAAAATTAAAACAAAGTGAAAAACAAGAGAGAGAAAAGAAAATGAAGAGTATGGAAAGGAAAAATACAAAAAAAGGGAATAATAAAAACAAAATGACAAAGAAACCATGTCTCTTACGAAATTCAAGTAACGAGAGTAGGTTAAGTACTTAAGACACTCCTCGAGAAATACTTCGTCCTAAATTCTATTTGTTTTAATTATTCGACACAACGAATAAATACAATTATCGATTGTCTATCGAGGATCTAATTTTAATCCTTTAACTGGGACCGAACACCGAACATAATCGTGTTCTTTTTCTTTTTTTTTGTTTTTCTCTTTGTCTCTTTTTCTTTTCTTTTATTTTCTTTTCTTTTTTTTTCTTTTTTTTTTTTTTTTTTATTATCACCTGTCAATGCAGTTAGGAATTAAATCAATAAAGTTTTTTCGTCACGACGTATTTATTTAATTATTTATTTATTTATTTATTTATTTATTTATTTATTCCTTTTTTTTAACTCTCTTTCATATCTCCAAAGTGTAAAGAACAAAGGACACGTGGTGAAGCAATAGAATTTTATAAAAAAAAAAAAAAAGGAAAATAAAGAAAGAAAAATGAAAATAGAGACAGAATAGTTTCAGTTAGCTATTTAGTTTTTAATCATATTTTTTATATGTGTAGGTATATGTGTGTGTAATATATATATATATATATATATTTTATTACATTTTATTATTCGTCGTAATAAAACAAAAGATCTATTATATTTTCCACGTACAGACACACACACGCACACACAGAGTAGATGTACGAATGCACACACATATTTAATCACACACACATACACGTACGTATGAATACGAATGCAGGTACATATCTAACCAAATACACACACACACACACACACGCACGTACGAATATGAACGCACGTACATATATAACTCAACACACACACGTACAAATACGAATTCACGCATATATATAATCTAATACACACACACACGTACAGAGAAAGACAGGATGCACGCACATATCTAATCAAACCTACATACACATACATATACACATATACAAGGTGGTCCCTTATTCATCTCTAGTCATTTTCACTGATGAAGAAGAACGTTTGCAAAACGTGACCGAAGTACGTCCATCTTTTTTTACTCTCGTACCAACGCGACCGGATTACGGATACGATCGACGAGTCGCATTTTCTTCCGAAACGTCGACGAACAAGTAACGTTATACCACATAACTCGCGATACGAAATGGGTTACCCCGAAAAGAAGAGAATGAAAAAGAGATGGTACAGGAATATATGGTGTGGAGAAGGGGGCAGAAGGGGTGGAATTCTCTAATTCTACATTCTGACATATCAGGCATAAAGGCAAATAAAGCAAAATGTAATAAACGAGGTAAAACCAAACGAAACAAAACGAAACCAAACGAAATGAAACGAAACGAAACGAAACGAAACGAAACGAAACGAATGAGAAGAAGCTAGATGAAACGGGATGAAATGGAAACGTTGAGAGAAGAGGAGGGTAAGGGGAGATGGGCTAAGAGCAAAGAGAGAGAGAGAGAGAGAGAGAGAGGGAGAAAAAGTAGTAGAAGGAGACAAAAAAAAAAAGATGAAAATTTCTTACGGTACTCTCGCGGAATGTACGCATTACCGTCGGCTTCCGTGCGATATAAAGTTAACTGAAGTTCTTCAACAAGAGGAAAGGGAACGCCAACATGAGAACGCGGGGTCAACAAGCTTTTAACGACTCAACGTATATCAAGACTCGAACTATTTGACGAGAGGAAGAACTCACGTATGTACGTATAAATACGTAGGTATACGTAGGTATATATTATATATAGTATGCTATTGTTGCAGTTACTGCTGCAACAAAGAGAATGGGCAATCTTCTTCTGTGCATTGTGCAACATTAGATATCGCATTTATCTTAACATTTGTTTCTAAGAGACGTTCTAAGAGATATCGTGTTTTCTCTACGATAACGGTGTGTAAGAACGAACGATTAAATTAATATATAAACGTCTGGATTATCTTTCGATCTTTCGTGAATTTCGAAATCGATTTGAACGAATCGAATATCGATTGATAGCGCTAGTAAATATTTTTATTTAGATATTTATATTCGTTTAGGGAATTTTTTTTTCTTATTTTTTCTTTTTTCTTTTTTTTTTTTTGTTTGTTTTAGATAGCTAAAGATCGATAAAGAGAAAAGTTTTTAAATCAATCGAATTCATTAATATTAATCCGGGTCCGAATTGTATATTTTCTTTTCCTTTTTCTTTTTCGATCGAGATAAATAATTATTCGAAATATTAATTATCTAGTTCTTCTTTCTTTCTAAGAAACGATTTTATTGAATAAATAAAAGATACCTCCGGTGAGAGTTGTAGAATTTAAATCGTCGATATGTTTCTTCCAAATTATTGGAAGATTGTTTTTTAAAATCGAAAACAAGTAGAGAGAAGCACGCGAACCTTTAGACTGTCTTATCTATATTATTCATTCTCTTGTAAATTCGAAAACTCGACTAATCGTTGACATTCTCTTCGCTACGATATGTAAGAAAAACGAAGTGAATTTTTTTAAATGCTCGTAGTTCCGTTTCGTTCGAGTAAATCATCCATTCGAATATTTTCTAACACCTTTTTTCTTCAACACGTCGTGAAACACTTGTTTCTTACCCCCGATGTTCTACATATATATATATATACATATATACTATGCTATTGTTGTAATTATTGCTGCAACAAAGAGAAAGAGTAATTTTTTATGTATTGTGCAATATTAGAAATCACATTTATCATGACATTTATTTCTAAGAGACATTCGTTGTTTTCTGTACGACAATAGTGTGTAAAAACGAACGATTAAATTAATAAATAAATATTTGAAGAATATTTCGATCTTTCGAAATCGATTGGAGCAAATCGAATATCGATTAGAAGTGCTAGCGAATATTTGTATTTTCGTTTCATTTAGAAACTTTTTTCTTTTCTTTTCTTTTCTTTTTTTTCAGATAGTCAAAGATTGATAAAGAGAAAAGTTTTTAAATCAATCAAGTTAATTAGATTTATTCAAGTCGAATTATATATTTCCTATTCTTTTTTTTCGATTGCGATATATAACTATATAAAATATTAATTATCTAATTCTTTATTTTTTCTAAGATACGATTTCATTGAATAAATAGAAGAAGCCGTCGCTTTCTTG
>NC_057704.1:3196336-3197794 GCF_014466175.1 Vespula pensylvanica
ATTTTTTTCGATTGCGATAAATAACTATGTAAAATATTAATTATCTAATTCTTTATTTTTTCTAAGATACAATTTCATTGAATAAATAGAAGAAGCCGTCGCTTTCTTGTTCTTTTTTTTGCAGATAGCCAAATATTAATAAAAACAAAAGTTTTTAAATCAATCGACTTAATTAGAATTATTCAAGTCGAATATATATATATATATTTTTTTCGATTGCGATAAATAACTATATAAAATATTAATTATCTAATTCTTTTTTCTTCATTGAAATGATTTCTTGAAAATTAGGAAACTCGACTAATCGTTGACATTCCCTTCGCAGGGATCTATAATAAGAGCGAGAATTTTCAAAAAAATTTTCGTAGTTCCGTTTCGTGCAAGTAAATCATCCACTCGAATATTTTCTAATCCCTTTTTTCTTCAACACCTTGTGAAACTCTTGTTTCTTACCCTCGATATTTTTTCACCATTGACATTTTATACATATATATATATATGCACATATACATACATACATATACGTTTCGCATCAATGTAAGTACATTTTCACATAGGGAAAACATTCAGTGTGCAAACTCCATTATATCGGAATTTTCCCCTATTTGAAGGGCAAAAACCCTTTAGAAGAACACATTTTACGATCGATCGAGGGAATGAAGTTAGTACCTACTCACGAAGGGTTCCTCTACGATGTTAACAACGAACAAGAGAGAAACTGAGTCTTGGCTAAGGGTCGACGCAAAGACTATTGTGTCAGGTCAGCACTCGCGTTACACGCTTGTTGGACACCTGCCTCTTCGTCGGGGCCGAATTTTTTTTTTTCTTTGTCCCTTTCTCTCCCTTTTTTTCTTTCTCTTCTGGTAATTGCTCTTTCAGACGAGCTCGTTACAAGGGATCCGATAACTCTCTGATTTTTTTTTCACGCTTTACACCTTCCAAAAAAAAAGAAAAAAAAAAAGAGCGAAAAAAAAATTCCGTAAAGTTATCCAATCTGATCCTTGGATTACCGTTGAAGTCAAGCGAAGGGATTGATCTGTGACAACGATATATATATAAAAAAAAAAAAAAGGAGAAAAAAGAAAAAGGTATCATCTACATAGATGATCTTGTAAAATAAATTCCAACAGAGAATGTTTTATTAAATATAAATAAGAAGATAGGAAGTGAATGGGGTCGTTTTCGAACTATATCTATATATTTCGAGACTCGAGAGAGTAGATATATATTTATATATCTATATATATATGTGTGTGTGTGTGTGTGTATATATATATATCACTTGAGGCACAGCATCAGGTGTCTTGCCGTCTCTTCATCGTTCCTCCCTTCTTCGTCACCCGTAAACTTTCTTTCCTCGTTTTTATTTGCTCCGATCGAAGTAAAAAGAAATAAGAAAACGATAGATAGAAAGAGAGAAAGAGAGAGAGAGAGAGAGAGAGAGAGAGAGAGAGAGAG
>NC_057704.1:3197894-3200642 GCF_014466175.1 Vespula pensylvanica
AGAGAGAGAGAGAGAGAGAGAGAGAGAGAGAGAGAGAGAGAGAGAGAAGAACAAGCTGCTAGAAGAGCGTCTTCACGACGATCGATTTCAAAAGAGTTGACGTTTCTATAAATGAAAAAAAGGAGCAGATCGAGATAGGAAGAGAGTAAAAGGAACGGGAGGAAAAAGAGAGAAGATAATATTATAATTGTAATTATGACGATTAATATATATCTCTGTATATGAATATTTTGAATGAATATTTCATAAATGGAAGTATGCTTAAGAACATTTATTTATTTATTTATTTATTTATTTATTTATTTATTTATTTATTTATGTAGAATAATTAAATTTCATTTCCATGAAGTGTTCAGATTTATATAATTATTTCTATATTACTTGTAATATCTACGTTACTGTAATTCATATTTATACATATATGTATGTATGTAGGTAATATATATATATATATATATAATAATTGTAATGATGATAATTAATATATATTTACGTATATGTATATAAAGTTTTATAGATGGAGTATGTTTAAGATCATTTATTTATTTATTTATTTATTTATTTAAATATTTATTTAAATATAATTAAAATTTATTTATTAAAATAATTATTTAAATAAAGTAAAATTTATTTATTGAAAATTACTTATTTAAAATAATTAACTTCTAATGTCAATTATTTTAAATAAATAATTAAATATTATATATTTATTATATTTATTTATATTATTAAATAATTCAACGTTAACTATTTAAAATAATTAACTTCCATTTCGGTAGGGTAATCAAAATTATATAATTATTTATAATGTCTACATTACTATAATTCATATATACACATATATGTGTTATTTAGAAAAAGTGTTAAAAAGAAAGAAAAAAAAAAACAAAAACAAAAAGAGAAAGAAAAACACAAGGTTGTATTGGGTACGACACGACGATGTCGTGTTCGTGAAAACGTGAAAACGTGAAAATGTGGTAACAAACATCAGACGAATCACAAAAGACGTAACTTCGTCCGAGATGATCTTGTTTACGTACCAGGTATCGATTTACCGAGATCGAGATACTCTCGAACAGAAGGACTGAGAAATCCTGGTGGAACGGCAGGTGCCTCGTTCGTAGGATTGTTGCGTTCGTCCACCGGTTCTGTTTCCTCGTCGTAATAGTAATCCTCTTCCTCCTCTTCCGACTCTACCGGCTTAGCCCTCTTCGATATCTTGCTACTACTACCACCACTATTACCACCAGTACCACCACTTGTTCTTCGCTCGCCTTCTGCAACGTGAAAGAAAGAAAAAGAATCGATGTCAAACCTTAAAAATCGATGTCAACCCATTAAAAACGTTTTGTATTTTAATTTACGATCGCACTTTTGAAAAAATTGTTCATATTAATTGGTTCTCCTTTTTTTTTTTGGTTTTTTCTTTTTCTTTTTCCTTTCTTCTTTTTTTTTTTTTTTTGGATTTCTCCAATGTGTTCACTGTGCAACTACATTTGCATTGATTTCTCTATCTCTTTCTCTTTTATTTATTTTTTTTATTTTTTATTTTTTGAATTGAAAGAAATCGGTGTTTTGAAAAAGATTGTATTTAACATTTCAATGCAAAAATTTCAAGATCAATTCAGACAAGAATGTTATAATAGATATAAAGATAGATTTGTGTGTGTATGTACATATATATATATATATATATATATATATATATATTTAGTAGAAATAAATTTTATATAAATATTCGATAAAAGTAAAAGGGAAGAAGAAAAGAAATAAAGAAAGTGAAAGTAAATACTAAAAGAGAGAAAAAAGAAGGACGTACTTTTACGTGACCGACGAAAAATGTGTCCGTTTAAAAACCAATTTTTATTGAATAAAAGTCCGTCGATGCGTGTACAAGAATCGCAATATATAATTGACATTTGAATAGAAATATCTAATATTTTTTATCCATGCAAGTACAACCTTTACACACACAGACACATACACACACACATACATACATACATATACATATATATATATATATATATATATATATATATATATATATATATAGTTGCTTTCTCTATTGAAAATAATTGAAGTAATTCGCCATCAAAAAAGAATCATTGACATTTGCGAACATGCTTGTTATCGCATTATATCACGTTACAACGGGTTCTTGCATTCCATTTAGAATTATTATTATCATTATCATCATCATCATCATCATCATCATCATCATCATTATTATTATTATTATTATAACTAGGTATCATTTTTAAATGATCTGAAAAAAAATCTGACGAATTTTTTTCATCATTTCATAAATCTATAACAGTATTCGATCGTTTTCGTAAAAATAGAAAAATCAAAAAAGATCAATAGGAAATAAATAAAAGAGAGAGAGAGAGAGAGAAAGAAAGAAAGAAAGAAAGAGAATTTCGAAACGATCTTAGAACAACAAATAGAGTAGAAGAAAAAGGAAAAGGAGAAGAAGATGAAGGAAAAGAAAGAAAAGAAAAACTAGGAGGAATCGTTTCTGATGAAATAACAGGAGGGACACCTTTCGAACGAGAAGAAGAATTCGAAGAAGCGAAACGAAATCGAAGTTATCGCGCGGAGTAACGTAAGAAAAGAATTGAAAGCAATCGTTTCTTCCTTCTTTTCGAGCCAAAGATGAGAAACGGAGGGAAGACTGTGAAAATGACAAGTGGTGAGAGAAAGAGAGAGAGAGAGAGAGAGAGAGAGAGAGAGAGAGAGAGAGAG
>NC_057704.1:3208182-3211513 GCF_014466175.1 Vespula pensylvanica
AAGATGAGTATGATCAGGGGGAAAGAGTGCTTGCGTCTTTCGCAGAAGTTGTTCGAAAGTTCTGCTAATTATTCTCGGTGCCGAGGATAACGCGAAGGTGCTTCTTCGAGGTATTGTTTGAAAACTGTCAAGATTATCGTACACGAAAATCGTTAATAAAGGGAAATACGACGTTCGGATATCGCTTGGTATTTATGTAGAATAAAGTAAGTAGGTTTCTATAGAAGTGATTTTCTTATTCGTTCATTTGTGTATCTCGATCGTCGATGCAGTGCCATTAAGCTCGAAAAGTTTTAAAAATCTCGATCAATTTGAAATATTCTCTTAGGTATGAGAAATTCAGAGTAGGTTCGATCGAATCGCATGAAATCAAATTCTATGATATTTCTCTGAAGTAATAATAATAGTAATGGTAGCACTGGAAGTAGTGTGGTAGTAGTAGTAGAAATAATGATGATAGTAATGATAGTAGTCTTCTTTATTTCGTGACAACTGTTTACTAATAGTAGCAGTAATGAAGAGTATTAATAATAGTAGTAGTAATAGTAGTAGTAGTAGTAATAGTAGTAGTAGTAGTAGTGGTAATAATAGTAGTTGTAATAGTAGAAAAAGAGTGGTAATAGTAGTTGTAATAGTAGAAAAAGAGTGGTAATAGTAGTAGTAATAGTAATTGTAGATTAATAGTAGAGTAGTACTAGAGTAATAGTAGAATAGTGGTACAATAGTAGTAGAGTAATAGTAAAGTAGTGGTAGAGTAGTGGTAGATTAATAATAGAGTAGTGCTAGAGTAATAGTAGAATAGTGGTACAATAGTAGTAGAGTAGTGATAGATTAATAGTAGAGCAGTGCTAGAGTAGCAGTAGAGTAGTGGTAGAGTAGTAGTAGTAGTAGTAATTAATGATACTGAACCTGACATCCGTATATGTATTTTTCTCGACGAATTTCATTTGAATTTCATTTGAAACGCACGCATCACGCAAAATAACAACGTAGTCTTTTTGTTAAGACAAAATTTTCAAACAAAGAGGAGAGAGTGAGAAAGAGAGAGATAAAAGCTATTAAAAAACTAAAAAGTAATTTAACGAACGATACTGAAAACTACTATTAACTAATAAACTAATGTATTTGCCATTCTCAAATTTCTACGTCCTTCGAGAATACATAACAAAATAACTTCTGCAATATTTTTATGTAAATAAACGTCGCAACTTGATTATTAAAGTGAAAAACAATCATGAACGAGATAAAAAGATAATGTCAGAAAAAAGAGAGAGGAAAACAGAGAGCATAATCTCCATTGAATGTAAAAATCAATAAGATAGGGTTTGTAAAAAAAAAAAGAACAGACAAAGAAGAAAAAAGAAAAAGAAGAACAGAAAAGGGACGGAGACGTCATAAAAAGAGAAAAGGAGAGAGATAGAGACAGACAGAAAGACAGACAGACAGAGAGAGAGACAGAGACAGAGAGAGAGAGAGAGAGAGAGAGAGAGAGAGAGAGAGAGAGAGAGAGAGAGAGAAGCAATGTCACTCTACCGCGTCGGATACACATAACAAAATAAATACAAACGAGATGAAGGGTCCCTACGTCAAGTACTGTGATTTACATTGACAGTGACAAGTCATCTCGTACAAATGGTTTGTAGCATAAAGGCTTCAACTACTGTTGAATTCTGTACCTCGTACAGCGTACTTACTTGAATAGATTACTTTATACGTCAGCAGGTTTTATCGTATCCGTCAGCTTCATAACCTACCCCAAAATTTTTGGCTCATTTTTCTTGATATAATTAGACTTATCGAATACTCATATCGAAATTAATCTCACGAATCCGGATTAAGATAAAAATGATTCAAACTGAATCTAATCGAGTTGTTTATATTGCATTTTATATTAAATGGAAATTTTGTTGCTAGCTACGATTTAATTGAATTTTTTTCTAACAATATTAACGTTTCTAACAATATCTAACGTTCTAATGAATAATAATTTCGTTCGTCTTTTCTCTTGGTTTTCTTTTTTCTTTTTTTTTTTTTAATTTATATACATAAGACACCAGCATTCATAGTATTTATATTTTATATTTATATATAAACATTTTATATTTTGTATTTTATATTAAATATATACACATATATCTATTATAAATCTATCATATTAAAAATACGTACATCTTAAATAGCGATCTTCTTGCTAATTACGATTTAATTGAATTTCTGTCTTCGCTCGTTTTATCGATGAAATATATATTCAACGATTTTCAAAGGACAAGCGTTTCGTAAAGCGACAAATAAATCTGTAGATCATGATCTAATAGATCTTGGAAGAGGAACATGTGCTACTACTGTATTACTATTGCAAACGTAATTACTTACGTTTAATGTTTCATTAATTTTTTTTATTTCACTATAAACATTCAATAGGATCTAACGTTCTAACGAATACTAATTTCGTTCGTCTTTTCTCTTCGTTTTTTTTTTCTTTTCTTTTCAATTTACATACATAGAACACCATCATAATCATAATATTTATATTTTACATTTATATCGTCGATTTTATTACAAGGAATTACTTGATTCCTTTGATAACGACTTCGTCGAAGAAAAACTCGATGGAAAATGAAAAGAAGAAAGGAGGAAGATAAAAGAAAAATAAAAATGAAACACACCCAGAGAAAAATGAGAGAAGTTGCTCTTTCATGCTTTTTACAAGCTGGCGAACTACAGTAGTCACGCGTGCGTGCGTCTCTAGGAAAAAAGAGATTGTGAAAGAAAGAAAGAGAGAAAGAAAAGAACGAGAGGTTGGAATAACAAAGAAGAACGGTGTCACATACGACGCGTACTTTTATCTCCTGCAGCGAAACGCTAAGCTGGATACTTTCGCAAAAAAAGGAAAAAAAGAAAAAAAGAATATGACGTGTCCTGTCCTCGTTGCCTTTTCGCTTGCACATTTCTTCTCTTTCTTCTTCTTCTTCTTCCTCTTTTCTTTTAGTTTTCTTTCATTTCCTTCCTTCTTTCTCATTTTCTCTCGCATGAAAGATGACACAATAAGAGATTTGAGATTTAAGATTTACAAAATTTCACTCGTTACATTCTCCTTAAATTGACATTACATTTTGTTTTCTTCGAGTAATACTATATTATTTTTAAATATTAATATTTAATAATTGTCAACAAAATTTGTTTTATTATAACAATAGTATTGCAATATTTAAATAAGTAAAAAATAAATTAAGCTTGAGAACGATGTTTGAATCGAGTCTCTATGAATTTTCGTTAAAAAGATATCGTCTTTGAAAAATTTCCATTCATAATTTGTATAGCACAGCTGTTT
>NC_057704.1:3211613-3218833 GCF_014466175.1 Vespula pensylvanica
GTTATAAACAATTTTTATAAACAAATACTTAGGAATTTCATTCATCTTATTTCGTAAAACGAAAAAATTCGGATGATGGCTGATTTATAAAATTATAAATAATTAATAAATAAATTCATTTTTTATCAAATAAACATTATTTTGTTAACATTATTAATAACCACCTTTTCCATTTACATGAGAATATCTCTGGTACTAAAAATCGTAAAAATTTAAATCAAATATCATTTTAAAGATCTAAATTTACTATATTTGTACAAAGCGTTGTTAATAATTAATTAACAAATTGTTATAAACAATTTTTATAAACAAATACTTAAGAATTTCATTCATCTTATTTCGCGAAAATAAAGAATTTTGATTTATGAAATTGCATAAATTATTAAATAATTAATAAACAAATTCTTTTTTTTATCGAAGAAACAATTCCTTTATATTAATAATAGCTAATATAAAGCTTAATATTATTAATAGCTACATTTTCGATATATTTGGGAAATGTAAAATCGAACGAAAAAAATATTAAAAATAGAATAGATCTTATCGGAAGTTTCTATTTCTTTATCACGATATAACCGTATATACCTAGATACATATAGATATAAAAATTTTCTATGAGATTCTATTGAAAAAGTTCTATACGTCAAGCACGTGGTCCAGCTTTGACCGTACTTTGATCGTAGACGTTGAAAAGAGTCTTTGATGTAGAGTATGCGAACATGCATTCTCGATCTTTCGTATGGTTCTCACAAAGGTTCAACAAACGAGCTCTGTCAAAAGCTCGAGGAACTATAGGAACATGCCACAACATTTTGAAAAATCTTCGATGAAATGAGTGTTAATAAAACCCTTTCATTTTCTTTGATAAACTTTATTTCATTGATATAGAGTGAGTGTAAAAAGTATTGGTACACCGATCAATTTGAAATAAAACTTCGTCGAAATTGTATTTTATCAATTAATTTTTTATCAACGATGAATTCGTACATATTCTTGAAAATAATTACAATAGATAAGGTGTGATGAAACGAAAAATTGCTCGTTTGAATAAATTATAAAATTAATAAGGAGAAATAAAAAATTGAAAGAAATATAATAGCGAGAAATATTCGTACAGTGTTTATTTCGAACTATTTACAAGATAGTTTATAACGTAAATACATCGCATGATCGTTTCTTAGTTATAATTGACCGCATATATTTGGAAGCGTTATTAACATCAGTAAAGATCAAACTTTGATACGATTGAAAATTATTTTGGACAAATTCGATGAAAACGAAACGGAAACTACGATAGAAGAAAGAAAAATTATTATTAATTTTCATAATCGGTGTAAAAGTTTATCAAAAATATTGCGGATTATAAACAGACTTCGATCTATTAAACAAAGTATAACCGATATAGATATGGATTAAGAAAGAAGCTGCAAAATAATTTAAAAAGTGGACGTCCACGAAAAATTAATCAGTATACTGGACCAATTATCATTAGGATGATAAAGCAAAATTCCAATAAAAATAGTTGAACACCTTAAAATTAATTTAAATATTAATCTATCAGCTAGCACTGTGTGTGCATAATTGATTTAAGTATGGATTATGAAAGAAGCTACAAATTAATTTAAAAAGTGGACGTTCACAAAAAAATAATCAGTATACTGTACGAGTTATGATTAGAATAATAAAGCAAAATATCAAAATAATTGCAATAAAAATAGTTGAATATTTTGAAAATAATTTAACTATTGATCTATCAGCTAGCACTGTGCGTATAAAGATTAAGAGAAAAACTAAAAAATAATTTAAAAAGTGAACGTTCACAAAAAATTTATCAGTACGCTGTACGAGTTATCATTAGGACGATAAAGCAAAATTTCAATAAAAATAGTTCAACGCTTTAAAAATAATTTAAATATTGATCTATCACCTAATATTACGCGTAGTTTTGTCGGATAATCAAGATTCTTATGATCGACTGGCACGTAAAAAATATTTTGTAAACGAAACGAATAGAAAGAAAATATTGGATTTCCCAAATAATAATATTAATAGACCAATGATTACGTTTAATTATATATTTATTTTTACGGACATAAATTGCGAGAATAAATTGAATATTTTCGGGTTTGATGGACACCGTTCACTATTCGCAGAAAAAAAAACAATGAAGAATTGAAATCAGAAAAGTTATGACCTACGGTGAAACACGGTTCCTGTTCGGAGCTTCATGAATGCAGCTGAGTGTTGGCACATTAAAATTTATTGACGAAATAATGAAGCACCGGGTCTATATTGATATTTTAAAATGCAATCTTTCTTTTAGTCCAACAAAAAAAAAATAGGTGGTATAGAAGATAATTTTAGTTTTATTCGCAGCAACTATCCAAAGTACACTGTCACAAGACGAGAATGTGAATATTGCATAATGCACCAACGTATATACTAAAAACACCTCTACAATCTTCAAATATCGATCCAATAAAACATCTATGGGATTACTTGAAACGTAAAATTAGAAAACATCGAAATTTCTGTAAAGAAGCATTAAAAAAAATTATCACCGAGAAATAGAACAAGATTCCATTTCACATAACATAAGATTCATTCAAAAGTCTAAATGAGTTGCAGCCAGTTATAACGTCAAAAGAAAATCCTACGAAGTATTAATTACGTACGTGCTTACTTTAGTTACTTTTTACTACAAAATCAATTCAAATAACATTTTTTGTAGAACTTTTACGAACTTTTAAATTATACGAATGCTTTCGTTCGCTTTCACATTTTTCTCGATTTTCGATTCTTCCTTATTAACTTTGTAATATATTCAAAAGAGTAATTTTTTGTTTCGTTAAATCTATCGATAAAAATATTCAAGAATATCTACGAATTCATCGTTTGTAAAAAAAAATTTGTTAATAAGTCACAATTTCACAAAGTTTTATTTCAAATTGATCAATATGTACGAACACTTTCTATATTCCTCGTAATTTATCAAATAAAACCTAATTCTAATCTCTAACTTCTCCTCCTGTTCGTTTTTTTTTTTTTTTATTTTTCTTATTTATGATACGTTGGGTATTATCAAAATAAAAAAATAAAAAAATAAAAAGAACGTATTAGAAAAATTAAAGAACAATTATAAGAAAAAATTACAAGAACGTATAGATCAAACGTAATATGGCGATCGAGTCAAAGATAGTCGAATCAAAGAGTTTCGAGGACGTCTAGCTAGCTAGCCATGATCGTCGAAATGATTTTCTTTGATAGAAAAACTTTCCATAGCAAGGTGATACTTCGGATATGTCAGTAGTTTCGATCTTTCGTCGCGATAAAACTTGGCGAACATTAATTAGCACTTGTACGGTTACGCGAAGCGTCCTACCCACACTGTAATTGGAGATCGTCATTGCCACTGGATAAACTACATTGAGCAAAGCTTGGAATTCGCATTTGTGCAGCAGGCGTGGCTGTACCTGCAAACTTTCCCACGTACGTAAGGTTTTCTTCTATTTTCTTTTTTCTTTATTTTTTTTTTTTATTTTTTTTTTCTTCTTTCATCCTTCTCTGTCTCCCTCACTCAGTTTTCTCAACAGCAACAAGCGTCCCCAATATTGTTTCCAAGAATATCTCGAATTGGTAATCTGTCTCTCTTTATCTCTCTCCATTTATCTGTCTATCTATCTATTTATCTATTTATCTTTTTCTGCTAAGAGATCGAACGTATTAATTAACAAATTGTTATAAATAATTTTTAAGAACGATTACTTTTAGAAAGTTGATTCGTATTATTTCGCAAAAAGAAAATATTGATTGGATAATGGTTGATTTATAAAATTATACAAAATTAATAAATAATTAATAAATAAATTTGTTTAATCGAATAAACGATTTTTTGTTAACATTGTCAATAGTCAAGTCTTTAGATTGAGATTAGAATTAAAAGTCGTAAGAACTTAAATCAAATATCATTTTAAAAAGTTAAATTCACTGTATTTTTACGAAGTATTGTTAATAATTAATTAACAAATTGTTATAAACAATTTTTATAAACTGATACTTAGGAACTCGATTCATCTTATTTCGCGAAAATAACAAAATTTTGATTTATGAAATTGCATAAATTATTAAATAGTTAATAAACAAATTTGTTTTTTTTTAATCGAAGAAACAATTTATTTATATTATTAATAACTAATATAAAGCTTAATATTATTAATAGCCACATTTTCGATATATTTGGTAAATATAAAATCGAACTAAAAAGGTATTAAAAATACAATAGATTTTATCGGAAGTTTCTATTTCTTTATCACACATTAATCGTTAATATCTGATACATATAGATATAAAAATTTTTTATGAGATTCTATTGAAAAACTTGGGATATATAAAAACTGAAGGGATATATCGGCATTCCGAGCATCGTTTAAAGAAATTTTTCGGCCATGATCCTTTCGAAAGTTTTATACGTTCAGGTATAAAACTAATAATTGCTCTGTCCAATTTTTTTTTCCTTTTCTTTTTTTTTTTTTTTTTTTTTTTTTAATATTATGTCGTTTCACTTTAGTAACGTATTAACATCGAAACTTAAACGTATCTACGCGCTTTATCGTTCCAATTATCGTTGTATCTATTCTATACGCGAATCAAGATCTCTCTCGGAAACCATGTTAATTGAAATCTTCGTTGCATATGTGGAAGATGAGAGAGAGAGAGAGAGAGAGAGAGAGAGAGAGAGAGAGAGAGAGAAGGAGAGAGGGAGAGAGAGAGAGAGAGTTAGCGAGAAGAAAGGATAAATCTGTATCGAATGTAAGGATTCACCTTATGCGATAATAGTTTTCATTACCGTTGCTTCGCGTAACACGAATGCATCACATATATATAACGAATAAAATAAAGTAGTGTATTAATAGAATTTTCTAAAACAGAATGTCTTTCGTAAATTTAACGTAAACTATCTTCTTTTATCCCTACATAATATCGATCGATTTCTCTTCGTCCTTTTATTTATTTATTTTGTATTTATTTATTTATTTATTTTTATTCATTCATTCATTCATTTATTTATTTATTTATTTATTTACTTTGATCGATTCTTCTTCGTCTTTTTATTTATTTTTCTTTTCTATTCTATTTTATTCTTTCTAACTCAGCAACAGAATTTTCTTAATATTCGAATTTATCTGAAATATGTATTTCTTTTTCTTTTTTTTTTCTTCTTCTTCTGGAAGGAAAAGGTTCCAAAAAAAAAAAAGAGAAAAGAGACCAATATATCAACCAATGCGACCGAATTCAAACGGAAAGGATTTAGATTTTTTTTTCACGCGTGATCGAGGAAAATGCAAGGTAAGCTACTGGAAGAGCAGACGAATTTTCACGATAGCTCATCGCGATACACTTCAACGGTTGAGTTTCTCGCTGACGTTAGGTGAAACTATGTGGATCGTGGTGTTGTTTTGCACGGGTCCTTGACGACAGGCTGCTAGACGACAAAGTAGTCGATGGCAGTGTGATTTCCCTTTGGGAACAACAAAGACGACACACACGCCTTGGCATAGGAAAACAGTAATCACGGAGTAAGCTGTACGTGAAGCAGAGAGAAAGAGAGAGAGAGAGAGAGAGACGAAAGACGAGAGAGAGAGAGAGAGAGAGAGAGAGAGAGAGAGAGGGATCAAGAGAGTAAAGAGACAAAGATATATAAGCGTACATAGACGAATAGACAAGAATGTAGATAGAGAGAAGAGGAGAATCCTGTCTATATATTTATATGTATGTATGGATATATATGTATGTGTATATACATCTATATATCGAAATTGAGTCGGTGTAGTGTAACGTGTTGTGCAATGCATACAAATATCATTTCCGTCTCCTAACCCTCGATGAGAATCAACCCTCTTCCTTTTCTCAATATCCTTCCATTCTCAAACCAACTATCAACGATCACCACGAGCAACATATCCGATAGAAGAAACATCGCCATTTCTAATACATATTCCAAACTCTTCTTCGAGCTAGAATATATTATACCACCTTGGTACTGTTTGCATATTTCCTTCTTCGAGGAACTTTACAACTTTTCTATCGACGCTTCTACTATACCAATTCCATAACTTTGTATATATCTACGTACATAGATATTATTATCTAACTTGTACTCTTTACTATAATGCAAAAGATCTGACAATACACATTTCTTTCTACACTCACATACACAGATCTAATAATATCGTCTAAACGAATTACCAAACGAATTACGTCTAGCTTGAATCTAATCCAAGTCTTCTTCTATTTACCGAGAAAACTAGAGGGATCCTAGAATCAACCTTATTTCCTGGATCATGATCGGACGACTAAAATTCTTCGTGACGTCTTTTTCCACTTCTTCACGTCTCTAACTTCACGTTTCGTCCTTAGTTCAAATAATGGAAAAAAAAAAAAAAAGAAAAAATACGAAGAGGAAAATTCTGAAGGATTAGGGACGTGTAGATAAAAAAATAGAGAGAGAGAGAGAGAGAGAGAGAGATAGAGAATTCAACGTGCCGTGATTTAAGATACGAAGGATATTTGCCGAATACGACCATTACGTTTCTTCCTTTATGTCTCTTCCTTTCTTTCTTATTCCGAATCTTCGATTCTGAAATCCTCGCAAGAACGGAAAATAGTTTCTTTGATCGTGACCGAATTGCGACTTCTTCTTCTTCTTCGATTGCGTACGTCAAATAATCACAATTCGTACATACCGTAGAAGAAATATCGTTTCTTTTTCTGTTTCTCTTTTTATTTGTTGCCGTTGTTGTTGTTGTCGTTGTCGTCGTCGTCGTTGTTGCTATTTTTTTTTCTTTTCTTTTTTTTTTTTTGTAGGTTTCTTTCCTTTTTTTTGTATTTTTTCTTCGTTTTTTTTTATTTTTTCCTTACTTCCCCCACCACCTCCCACTCATTCTTATCGACGTTAGAAATCCGTTAGAAAGTCGATATTACTTTTCTATTGTATGTGAGTGTCGATAACGTGTTACGACAACACAAAACTCTCGAGATGTTACGAATTCGACGGCTTTCAAAAGACCTCAACGAAATTGAAATCGACGAAATATACGGGAAAATAATAATCTTTCGATGGCTTTTAAAAAATGTCTGCTTTGTTTATTTGTTTATTTATTTATTTATTTATTTTATTTCTTTATTTCTCTTTACTTTTTTAATTTTTTTAATTTTTGTTT
>NC_057704.1:3218843-3223717 GCF_014466175.1 Vespula pensylvanica
TTTTTTTGTGAAATCCGTACGTAAGTTCAGCGTCAAGCAATATGTATGTAGTAATAACGACCGACACGAGAATTTCTCCATTTAACGAATATAATAAAAGCGTGAAATTTGAGTGCGACGTGTACTAATGAATCATTTTATTGTTTCGTTCGTTATAATCCTTAATCAAAACGAAAAATTTCCTTTAGTTACCTTTAGATACATAGGTGATTAATTGCGATGATCCTTGATAAGAAAAAATCTGTTTCATAGTAAAATAATATAAATCAAATACATAGTATGTATCGATAATATGATACACAGTAATAATATATAGTAAGTTCTATAAAAAAATAAATAAATAAATAAAACAATAGAAAATATATCTATTCAAAGTGATCATATTTCGTGATCATATGTCGTGATCATATTTCGTTATTATTAAAAATTCTATTGATTTAAAAATGAAACAGATATATATATATATATATATATATATATATATATATATATATAAAATTTAACTACAATACAATCGATTGGCCAATTATTCTAATATGGCGGAACGAAAAGGCAATATCTAGACAAATATTTAACATCGTCGATTTTCCCATTCGTTTCTATTTAAAACGTTCAATCGAGAAATGAAATTAAATTACGCGACAAAGATCAACGAGTACGAATGAATTTCGATACTTCTTTTTACATAATACTCTTTACATACATAAGTACTTGTTACATACACGCGTAAAAAGGTTACAAAGAGAAACGTAAATTTCTCTTACTCTTACTTGCTTCTATAAAAAGAAAACAAAAAAAAAACAAAATTTCTATCATCTATATACACATCTCTTCTCCTAGACGTTAATCTTTATTTTATCATTCACTTTGGTTTGTAGAGGAGTAAAAGAAACAAAAAACCACTTGTAAATCCAAAACGAATTCGATGAGTCTTGCCGTCGACTTATATAATGGTACCTAAATATCTCCTCCTCTTATAACTTATCCTCACGATTATATTTTTCCATCCATTTTTTTAACTCTTTCCACCACTTAATATCATTTTAAATGACGACGTAGACGACGTAGACGATTACTACTTGCTGATGGTTACATGACATTAGTTAAGAAGATGGTTTGCGAAATCAACCACGTCTCTTTTATTATCTCTCTCTTTATCTCTCGTTCGTTCATTCACCTTCTTCTTCTCTCTCTCTCTCTCTTTCTCTCTTTATCTCTCGGCCGTTCATTCACTTATACACTCATTCACTTGCCTTCTCTCTCTCTCTCTCTCTCTTTCTCTCTCTCTCTCTCTCTCTTACTTTCGTTTATTCGTTTCCTTTTCACTCGTTCATTCACTTTCTCTCTCTCTCTCTCTCTCTCTCTCTCTCACTGTTTCTTTTTTCCTCTCTTTTTCTTTCTCTCACTTTCGTTCATTCATCCAGTTGTTCACTCGTTCATTCACCTTCTCTCTCTCTCTCACTCTTGTTCATTCGTCCAGTTGTTCACTCGTTCATTCATCTTCTCTTTCTTTTTGTTTCTTTCTCGCTCTCTTTCTTTCTCTTTCTCTCTCACTCTCCTTCATTCGTCCACCTGTTCACATATTCATTCACCTTCTCTCTCTTTTTATCTCTCGTTCGTTCATTCACTT
The DNA here is from genome assembly GCF_014466175.1 of Vespula pensylvanica. Classification (NCBI taxonomy): domain Eukaryota; kingdom Metazoa; phylum Arthropoda; class Insecta; order Hymenoptera; family Vespidae; genus Vespula; species Vespula pensylvanica. The sequence goes on from NC_057704.1 coordinate 3,220,474, forward strand.
GTACACTCATTCACTTGCCTTCTCTCTCTCACTTTCGTTCATTCATCCAGTTGTTCACTCATTCATTTACTTTCTCTCTCTCTCTCTCTCTCTTGTTCATTCGTCCAGTTATTCACTCGTTCATTCACCTTCTCTCTCTCTCTCTCTCTCTCTTTCTCTCTCTCATCTTCTTTCGTTCAACATTCCTCTCATATCTATTCTCTTCTTTAACGTTCACCTCGTCTTTATATAATATTCTTTTCCATATGTTTTTACTCGTTCGTTTTTCTACTCCTTTTTTCTTCTTTCTTCTTTTTTAATCTTCTCATGATCTCATATCTTTATCTCACAAATTGTCATGCCCGAAAGAACTTTTCGAATATCACTCGAGATCATTTGAACGCGACAATTCGTGTTACATTAAAAACGTTCTACGTTATTGGTTACATACGTCTAGTAATTGGATTCCCTTCATCAGATTTTATCATCGAAATTATTAAATCGAATTTGTTAAAATAATATTCTATTATCGTAGATTTGGTAAGATATCTGAAAAAAAAAATTTCATTGGAATATCATATATCGAACACTTGACGATCATATGACGTCTGCTGATATTAAATTTCCGATTCGTTCGGAAAAAAAATGTAAAAATACCATTTTTCATTTCTTAAATCTTTTTTATGACACGATAAACAACATTAATCTCGTCTATTAAATGGCCAATATTGATTTTGATAACTTCTTACATACGAACGAAAATAATATCCTTTTAAACTACGACGATAATAATAACGTTTCAAAAAAAAAAAAAAAAAGAAATGATATAAAATAAAATAATAAAAAAAAAGAAATTGAAAAAAGAAGAATTAAAAGGAAAAAAGATTATCTACGGATAATAACGTATTTTATTTAACAGAGATATATTTTCTCGAGTGAAAAGTATTCAAACGTGAATCCGTTTATCAAAAGCTGTACTGATTAATGTAAATTCCCATAATCGGGGGATGTCAAATGACGAATGAGAGAGCAAAATAGAACGTAATACGATTATGGATTATGTGAACGTTGAAATCATATATATGATTTGTGAGTGGCATCGATCGCGTTCGCCATTCGCTTCTGCTAAAAGATACATACGTAGATACGTACATATCTGCATAGATGAAACGTTTTACGTTTCAACAGGCAATCGAATTTTATTTGATTTACCTTGAACATTTTCAACCATTGATTTGAATTCTCTCTCTTTCTTTGTTCCTTTCTTTCTTTCTACTTCTCTCTCTTTCTCTTCCTGTCTCGATTTAGGATTCACATTTTAAAGACCCAAGAACGACTTCGAATTTAACAGTTTCTCACGACGAAGGTGTACCTACGTTAGAAACACGTTTATACTTTCCCAAGTAAGAAACTAAAATTCCTCTCGTGGGAATCCTTAACTCCGTCGAGAATCGAGCTACCAGACAACATTGCTTACCGTATTTCCTAACATGCATTTACTTCCTCCCGAAAACAAGTTCGAACACGAGTCGAGGTTTCTTCCTTTACATTTCGGCAAACCGTCTTCTAATAGAAACTTAGTTACTCGTGCCTCTATTAACTCTAATTTATATATATATATATATATATGTATATTTTATTATATACAAACTAATTCCATTACGACTTTGTTTCTATAGATCCTTTGTATTATATACTTCTATAATATGAAGACGTTGGTAATAGAAATTTAAATCGATGATTTTCTTCATCGAAATTATTTTATATCGCATATACGTAATTAAAAATGTAAGTTTGTTACGATCGTCCTAAAATAAAAATTAAAAGAAACCAAGTTTCTAGCTTTTTTTTTTTTATTTTTAAGAAATTATTTTATATCTCATGTAGGTAATTAAAAATGTAAGTTTGTTACGATCGTCCTAAAATAAAAATTAAAAGAAACCAAATTTCTAGCTTTTTTTTTTTCATTTTTAAGAAATTAATTTATATCTCATGTGCGTAATTAAAAATGTAAGTTTGTTATGATCGTTCTGAAAAATTTCAAGAAATATCTAATCTTTTCATTTGTTGATTGAATTGAATAAATGGAAATGTTTAATATCGATCTTAGAGAGATTAATACATAGAAGAAGCGAACCTTTTTCGCTGAATCGTAATTTCGCAATACTATCGTCATTAAAGTTATTATCGTTTGTAGATATTGAAAGCTTACGAATTTAATTAAACCGATTTTGTTATTTAAAACTTTACGTTAATTCGACTAATTCTAATTCGATCTTCCAATTTTATTTTTTTGTTGAATCCCTGATTCGAAAAATTAATATAATATAAACTAATATAATAATATAATAATGAAAACTAATCAATAATAGCCAGTAGACTAATACAATAATATAACATAATAGATTAATATAATAATATAATCTAATTAATAGACATCTACCAAATTAATAGACATCCTCATTAGTTTTATTATCAAATTACTAATTACAATTATATAGACAAAATAAATATTACTTTTTACCACGCAAGAAGACGAAATTAAATATTTCAATAAGATTATTATTCGATAGAAACAAACATATCGAAAACACAAAGAAAGTGAGAAAGATAGAGAGATATGGAAAGATAGAAAGAGAGGCAGAGAGAAAAGTTAACGAGAGAATAGCTTAAAGAGGATACCAAAGCTAGGATGAAAAAGATGAAAAGAGTTCCGAGTGAGAATAAGTGCAGATGGGAGTTGGTAGAGGTAGGTGTAAAAAAAAAAAAAAAGAGGAGATTCGAGATAGTGGAGTGAGAAAGAGTGCAACGATGAAAACGAGGGACTAACTGAGGATGACAAAGACCATCGTTCTATGTTCTCTCTCTGTCTCTCTCTCTTTCTCTTTTTTACAACATACCTACATACATATACATACACGTGGACATGAGATGAAGAGAGAAAGGTGTATATATATATATATATATATGTATATATATATGTACATACACATATATATATACATATATATACATACATATATATATACATAGTTCTGTGAATGGCGGTCGTGTAACCTGTTGCTCCATTCTTGAATTTGTCTACGTTAAGCCCTCTCGACGAGACTAACACTAACATCGAGCTGTGTAAGCTCGTTACTAATTCATTTGCACGGCTTCAGAAATCACCGACGGAAATCCGATTAACACCCATGGCTCCATCATTCGACCCTTCGCATCTCTCTCTCTCTCTCTCTCTCTCTCTCTCTCTCTCTCTCTCTCTCTC
>NC_057704.1:3223817-3238817 GCF_014466175.1 Vespula pensylvanica
TCTCTCTCTCTCTCTCTCTCTCTCTCTCTCTCTCTCTCTCTCTCTCTTTGTTTCCCTTTCTCATTAAATCTAGCTTATCTTCTCTCTCTTATATTTTCGAAATGTTTCATAATTCTTATCTTCAATCGTCTCTCAAAACTCGTAAATTATTACAAACTTACTATTAATTAGTATGGTATGGTATACATCTTATCATGAATTTCAAAGAAATATTAACTTTGTTCGTTTCTTATCACTTATTATTATATCTTACTAATAAAAATATTGTATTCTTGTAATATATAAAAAATAATTATCTTTCTATCGTATCGTGACATTTGAATCGTTTAATAATACAATTCGTCAAGATATTAACTAACTTTATTCGTTTCTTATCACTTATTATTATATCTTATTAATAAAAATATATATAATACATCAAAAATAATTATCTTTCTATTGTGTCCTGATGTCTTATCGTTTAATAATACAATTCGTGAAGATATTTAACGTCATGACGTATAAAGAATTACATTATAAAATATATCAAATATTCCATGGTTGCTTTAGATTATGTGATACGACGTGGTACTTACATGGTATCGTTAGAAATGCGAACGGGAAAAGTTTCGATAATGCTTCGTAACAATGAAACCGTAAAGGCTTTATGTTAATCCATAGATATGCAGGATCGTATCGGTGTTATATGCAAAAGTGAAAGTTTTGCATGGATTGGAGAACGGTATCGCGATTATTCTTTTTAATGCGAAACGTGATTACCTTAAAAAAAAAAAAAAAGAAAAGAAAACGAAAAAAGAAAAAAGAAAAAGAAAGAACTAAATCAAATGGTCATTGAAAGATTGTATTAATTTTTTTTTTTATTTCGACGGTACGAATTCTCGTATTTAAAATATTTACGTAGAATATCGATTATGACCTTACGAATTAAAACATGAAATAAAATTGCACAACGTTTCCATCGAAGGACCGAGAGAACGACGGCTCGACATTGACCTGGTTTTCATGTATCTTCTCTACTCCTTCGACCTTCAAATCTTTCTTTCTTCTTTTTATTTTTTTTTGTTTTTTATTATTTGTTTTTTTTTCTTTACTTTTCTTTTCTTCTTTCATTCTCACGATTCCCTGACTTAAATTGGACTTCTTTAATCTAATTTTAAATTATTTCTTAAAGTCTCGAATAGAGGGATACATTACAATGTATAAATAAATCATATTCAAATAAATATAAGAAATGGAAAATTGAAAGAGAAAAAGAAGAAGAAGGATGAGAAATGATAAACGAGACGAATGCTTTAATACTTCGTGACGTGAAGAAATTAGAATCTTGTAATCTTTAATATTTAAAAAACGAAAGAAGAGGAGTCGATTGATCTAAAGAGAAAGGTTCATATCTCATTTATAAGCACGTACACCGACACACACATACATATCACATACACACAGAGTTAAGAAACAAAGTAATCGTTCGCCCATTTTTATAAATTTTTTATCTTCCGAAATACATAGGTTGAAATTAAAAATAGCATAATATTTCATAACATTAATTTCATATAGACAATATTTCAAAATAGATAATATTTCATACATCATGCTATCTCATTATACTATTTTTACTTTTAATCTATGTATTTCGGAAGACAAAAAAAATCGTATAAAAACGAGCAAACTATTAATTATTTTGTTTCTTAACTTTTGTCAATAATTATATGTGTGTATATATATATATATATATATTAAATATATATACATATATATAGTTACATGCACATATACTTACAGATATACATAACAAAACAAATAATTTATTTCTATATAAAAATAATTTCTATAATTTTTCTCGATCGATAATAAAAATTAATTAACCGGAACGAATACCCTTCGTAAATTAATCGTAAGAAGTAATCATGATAAAGTAAATAACGCGAGTGAATAAGTTCTAATTCTTAAAAATCCTTGGAAAATCGTCGTCGTCCGGCGTTAGTCTATGACAGTTTTTCTCAGATATCGTTATATGGATCGTTTCAAGACTATTTGCCAAATTGCTGAGAGCTACTGTACTATCGATCGAAATTTCTTGATTGAATTCTAGAAGTCGAATGATATATATACGAGTGTTAGGAAAACGACGACGCTTATTACTTAGTTCGGAAAGGAGAGGAAGGGTAAGGGCGTCGAAGGGTGGAAATTGTGACAGACATATAATATATATATAGATGGAGAGAAAGAGAGAGAGAGACAGAGAGAGAGAGAGAGAGAGAGAGAGAGAGAGAGAGAGAGAGAGAGAAAGTTAGATAGACACATAGAGAGACAGAAAAACAGAGATAGACAGATAGAATGGAGGTGGATAGTAGAGTGAGCCATGAAAGGGAAAAAAGAGGGGAGGAAATAGGTGCAATGGCAGTAACCCGAAGCTCTAAAACTAAAGCGGTAGAGCTCTGACAATTTCGATTTTACTGTCGCGCTTCTCTGATCCCTCTCGTCGCTGTAAAAAAGCTGCTCGGTGTGCTCGTTGACGTCATAGATGCTCACGCTCGGGGTGGTCCATTCGTATTCAATCGACAGCAAGTTTTCCTTAGGGAAAATACGCTTAACGAACGAGCGTACGAACGAACGAACGAACGAATTCTTTCGTGTCATAGTGGCGTATCTAGAAAGTGGGTGTGGGTGGGAGGGGAGAGGGAAAAAGAGGGTCTTAGAAGATATTTTCATATCAGTACTACGAAAATATTAAGTGTGTTAAAATCGAAAGAACATTTTTGTTCAAACGTTACTGAGAATGATAAAAAGAAAAAAAAATCATTCCTTATGAAAAAAATAAAAAAAAAAGAATAAAACAGTTGGAAAATAAAAACTGTATATGTTACGTTACTCGTTTATCGTACATGGGATTGAAGTGAAGTTTCGATAAAGAGAAAGAAAATTCAAACAGAAACGACGAAAGAAAAGAATCTGTCGATCTTTATGGGAAATTATCGAGAAAGTTAACTCCTTCGAACTTCTTCGACCACCCTGTGTACGTTTCACATATTCGTTTATACCCATCGAAGCGTTCGCGCTAAAGCTCTTGGTACTTTACAGGGACCGCTGCAATTTCAGTTAATGCTATAAAAAAGAAGAAAAAAAAAGAAAGGAAAAAAAAGAAAGAAAGGAAAAGAAAGAAAGAAAGAAACCCTCGGCGCTGTTGTGCTGAGGTGTCCTCGCGCGAGTTCGTACTCACGGATAAACCCTCTCGAGAAACAGCAGTGGCGTTAACTGGTCGAGGGAGAAGAAAAAAAAAAAAGAAAAAAAAAAGAAAAAGATAAAGAAAAATATCTAAAAGAATCTCACGGTCTTTGTAGTCTCGAACAATCACTATTGTTTTTTTTTCTTTCTTTTTTTTTGTTACTTTTATTATCTAAGAAGAAGAAGAAGAAGAAGAAAAAGAAGAAGAAGAAGAATATGAAGAAGAACGAAGTAAATATCGTTGTTTATTTATACAAAAAGGATGAAACGATGATCCGACGAGTAAGCAAAGGAAAGATAGTAGTAGTAGTAGTAGTAGTAGTAGTGGTAGTAGTAGCAACAGATCGAAGAAGAGTCGAAAGGATACGTCCCTGGGCTCGTACGTCGATGTTGTCGATGGAAAGCTTCAGCTTCGCTTTATAGCCTTTCGTTTATACCAACGCGAAAGTACTGTAGAACGAGAGATCGCAGCTTCTCTTTTTCTTTATCTCGAAACTCGTATACATAGGTATGGTATAACTATAGTACAGTATGTACATATGTGTATGTATGTGTATCTATATATATTTATGCACACAGGTGCATAGTTTTTTTTTTTTTTTTTACTATCAAGATTCCATACGTATAATATAACAAGAGCAACGCGTATTCTCCTCTTCTCGTCGTTCTTCTTCTTCTCTTTCTCCTCTTTCTCCTTCTTCTTCTCTAGATCGAGAAATGAAATGACGAGATATTCGCGCACGTATATATGTGTATGTATGTATGTATGGATGTATGTACGCTCTTATGTACACTCGTATATACGAACGAACTCCGTTTGGTAAGAGGCCACAGACGATCCATCCGGGTAAGCTCTTAAATCAGCTCTATGTCGTTTCGTGGAAATACATATAAAAAAATTTTCAACGTAATTGCGTGAATCGATCAAACCGAAGGAAACAAAAAAAAAAGAAAAAAAGAAATATTTTGCTTTATAGATAGATAGATAGGTTATAGGTCTTACTATGCAGCAACTATAATACAACAATAACAACAATCTCAACAACAATAACAACAAAGGCATATTCGTGTTTACGAACGAAGTAAATCTCACATTTAAAGGTCGTTAGGATAATATCAACGACCGAGGTAAACTAATCGACGGAAATAATACAGAAATTCTATAACAATCGTAATATAGTATCTGTAAACTTTGTTTATTACGATGTATGTAATAAATTTGATATTGAAAGATAAAACAAGATGGCGTGATCGTATCGTTAAAAATCTAATAAGGATCTCGTTACGATTGTAATTCTTTTGAAATAATGACGAACGGTTTCTGATGAACAACGACGATCGAATAACCCGCGATGATGATCTCGTTAATCTTTTCTTTCTTCTAAAGAATTAACATCGCGAAAGATGGTGCAACGAGATCCGAGGTCAACTCAAGGAGTTAATATTAACCATCCAATCCCTCCGTACGAGAGACCATGATAAATCAACTTTTACGAGAGAACTCAAATAAATGTCGGACTCGGACAAACTTTAAATTAAAACTTGTACGGTTGTAGGTAGAATAGGTAGACAGTACTAGATACATACCTACTCTCTTTTTCTCTCTCTTTCTCTCTCTTACTAATACCAATACGAACGAGCTGATTTATCTCTTTCTGTCGAATGTAAAAACACTAGTTTGGCTGCACTTTTCAAACCCGATTTATATCCAAACTTCGAACGAAACCAACCCGGGTACGGGCACGTACCACATGTACATATATACATATACACACACACGGGCTTTCGCGCCATCTTTCTTTTTTGTTTCTACCCCTCCTTTCTGCTTCCCCCTCTCCTCTATCTCTCCCTCATCCCACTCTTATCCGTTTGTAAGGCCGACTCGTTAACTCGTACGCGCTGTGCATAATGCTAACAAACAACATCGAGATCGATGCTCGAGAATTCCCATCACGTTGCATTCTCAACAAAAAAAAAAAAAAAAAGAAAAAGGAAAGAGAAGAAGAAAAAAGAAGGATTGCGAGGTATTTGATTATTTCACGTAGATACCCATCCATCTTTTGTGAAGTTTCGAAATGATAAATGAATCTCTCTCTCTCTCTCTCTCTCTTTCTCCCTCTCTGTCTAAGTAATTCTTCAATATTAATTTAAGGAGTAACCTTGTGTTTCGTATTAAAAAAGAAAAAAAGAAAAAAAGATATATATATGTTATATATAAAATTATATATTATATATATATTATATGTATATAAAGAGAGAGAGAGAGAGAGAGAGAGAGAGAGAGAGAGAGAGAGAGGAGAATAAAGAAAAAAAAGTAACATAATCTAAAGAAGAAACCGAGCAGAGAGTTAAAGAGTTTGTCTATCAAATCGATTTTACTTTCGGTGCACTCATTCGAATAGATTTATAGCTTTGCGTAAAAATAGGTAGATAGATAGGTAGCTAGGTAGCTAGGTAGGTAGATAGGTAGATAGGTAGATGGTTACCTTTACGGAGAGTATCGAATAAATAAAACAGAAACAAACGTAAAATACACACACACACACACACACACACACACATACGATTGGAAAAGAAGAAGGGAAATGAAAGAAACAACAACCATCTTAGAACTCGAGAGATCGATATTCCTCGAGACGCCTGCTCTATTAAACGACAAAGAACTTCATTTGGGAAAATCTCGATTTCGCTCAATTTCTCGATACGTATTTTAACTCGACCGTGATAAGGCGATTACTTTTCTTCCTTCTTGCTTTCTTTTTCTTCCTTTTTTTTTTATTTTCTTTTTTGTTTAATTTATTAAAGCAACAGGGATTCTTGAAGAACGAATGTTCCAGACGTATCTCCATCGCTTGGACGTAACCACGTCTGGGTTCGATCGTTTCTCTATAAAATAGACGATAGATGATTGGAGAAAGAAAGAAAGAAAGAGAAAGAGGAAAAAGGAGAGAAAGAGAAAGAGAGAAAGAGAGAGAGAGAGAGAGAGAGAGGAAGAGAGAGGGAAGTTATCGGGGTAGCAATGAAACAAGTCATAGACCTTCTCTCTCTCTCTCTCTCTCTCTCTCTCTCTCTCTCTCTCTCTCTCTCTCTCTCTCTCTCTCTCTCTCTCTCTTTCTCTCCATCCACGTCTACGCATTCACCGAGAAACAATGTTAATTCCAGTATCGTGTTCCGGAGCACGCACACGAATTTCTTGAGACAAGTTAAAAATCGACATCATAGACATTGCCAAAGCCATGTAATATAAAAAATATAAAAATCCTTTAACACAGAAAGAGAAGAAGAAGAAGAGAGAGAGAAAGAGAGAGAGAGAAAGAGAGAGAGAGAGAGAGAGAGAATTTTGTAACTCAGGGATTTTCCTTTTCTTTTATTTTTGTTTCTCATATCTCCGGAATACATTTTATTATTTTCTACATTTGTCACGAAACTACTGTACTTTCATCGAAATAATAAAATAAGAAAAAAAAAAGAAAAAGAAACTGGTCGCGTCATATTACCAGTCTAATCTAATCTGATCTAATTTATATTAATATCCAGTAAAGTATATCCTTTTGCATAATGATTTATTCCAATTCGATAATCAAAGTTTAATTTAGTATCATTAGAATGGAATTGTCGAGGCGACTGTCAATATTCGTTCACGTCAAACTAATCTAATATTTAATAATTCAAAAACATAAAAGTATATTATATATATATATATATATATATATATATCGTTTCGTGTGATATTTTCGCCATAAAGAGAAAAAGAGATAGAGATAGATAGAGAGACAGAAAGAGAGAAATGTTCGATAATACAAACTTAAATTCAATCATAGAAAATGGAATTTTTCGAGTGTGAAGGACAAACATTGATAATCATTTTGGACATGTTTCAAGATTTTCTTGTAAAGTAGTTTTGTTCTTGTACGAGAAACCATTATCGTATCGTTCCTCGTCTCCTTTCTTAACGCGACATCCTGACGCTGAAAGTCAACCTATTTATGTAAGTAGTAGGTATTTGCTCGGGTTATGCGGAACAGAAAAGCTTTCGTAGAGGAATAAACCGGACAAATTTCATAAGAGATAGAATGAGTGATGTAGGAGGTATAGTTTCTGTGCATCCACGGCAACCTTTACCGCAAGTAAAGTCAACGAGATTATCCAAGCGACGGACGTGTACTCGCAAAATTTCAACTGGAACTACACTCTTCACGCGTTGTACTGTTCCGCACGTTCTAACGCGACTAAAGCGAGCTACCATTTTTTTTTTTTTCTTTCTCTCTGTCTATATATATATATATATATATATATATATATATATATATATCTCTCTCTCTCTCTCTCTCTTTCCACGCATTACTGTTTTCTCTTTTCTTATATTTTTCTTTTCCGAGACTTTTCTCGCAAACGAACGAAATTAAATCACGAGGAATTGGCGACTCTCCCATACGTCGATTTCTTTCGGTATTCCTCTCTATCTCTCTCTTTCTCCTTATCTTTTTTTGTCTTTCTCTCTCATTCTCTCTTTTCTCACAAATTGATCTCAAATTCGTGGCAAAGAATCGACACTTTCTCTTAAATCGATAAAAGAACCATTATTTCTTCGAGTTTCTCGATAAATTTCGAAACATGTTGTTTCGTGACGTTCAACGATTTATTATACTCTTCACACTGATATATATATATATATATATTTTTATTTGCTTTTTTGTTTCATTGACTTTCCAAAGGACGAAACAAATTTTTTAAAAACTGCGACTACTTGCAGAGATTATAATAATGCGATTGTACACAGTCATGGGTTGCATCTTTTTACTTTGTGAAAAATTTGTATGAACGTATACGGAGGATGATGGTGAATTTTGAAGCGACACTAGGCTCAGGTTTCTGAATGTTGTGTGAGTAGTTTTCCAGACCTCATCTCTCTCTTTTTGCTCTTTCCAAAAAAAAAAATAAAATAAAATAAAATAAAATAAAAAGAAAAAATAATAGGAAACCTTAGAACTGGAATGCATCTATATCACACACACACACACATGTATGTATGTATGTATGTACGTATATATGTGTGTATAAGATTATCATAAAAAGATCCAAAAAAATTTATCCGTCTCTCTTTCTCGCAATTTTTTCTAAAAAAGAAAAGAAAAAAGAGAAAAATTATTAAAATGATGTTAACAAAAAGAAGAAAATTAATAATGAATGACTCGTTACCTATCAGCAATAATTTAATACGAAATATTAATATTAACAGTATTGTCATTATCTTATTGAACTTTTGAACCTCTTTGCCAACCTCGAAACCTTCCAAAAAACGAGCCCATCGAGAAATTCATTTTGGAATATTATTAGATGGTTTAGGAACCCTATCTATATTCTCTTCTCCCCCTCTCTCTCTTTCTCTTTTTATCTCACTCTATCTCTCGTTATCTCGATTTCTCTCTTTTCTTTCTCTCCATCTCAAAGATAGAGCATCTCCGACATCAATCTTTAATTAAAAGTTCATTAACTTTCCTCAAGAAGGTGTTAACTCGACGAAACTCCCGAGTTATAAATTGTCGTTAGATGCATTGCTCGAAATACATTGTCTCTTAATTAAAACTATTTTGCTTTGTTGTTAATTCGAATTAAAAAAAAAAAAAAAAAAAAAAAAAAAAAAAAAGATAGAGAGAAAGAAAAGAAAGAAAGAAAGAAAGAAAAAATGAAAGAGAAAAAAAAGAATAGCAAAAAAAAAACTGACTTGATAATTAATTCACTTTTTATAAATGTTATAAAAAGAAGAAGTGCGAGCGAATAGATAAATGAAAGAAAACAGATCGTTTTGTTCCTTTTCTCTCTTTTTCTCTTTCTCTCTCTTTCTCGGTTTTCGAACGGACAATACGCGCGATAAAACGTTTTCAATTTTTCCCACCGATAACAATTCATCCCGGGCACGGGGTTTACAGCGGATACAAACTTTTACGATTGCTTTTTATTATACTTTTCAAGAATGGCCACTACACAATGGATCTCTCGGGATTGTTACGGTTTTAGATCGTTTCGGTTCTTAGGACTGGCTTAAAGCCGCAGCTGCGAACTTTTGCTTCATTTTACGAACGCCCTTATAATAATGCGATGGATTCGCTTAGCGAACCTTGAAAATTTATTTCCACTTATCTTTATTCGCTTTTTAACCACGACATTTCGTTTTTCTCGTTCGTGCGAGCTAAATGGAAATGGTCGCTGAACGGCCGACATATCCAAGCAAATACGTATATTTTGTCATTTCGTTCTATCGCTCATTTCTTTTTCCTCTCTCTCTCTCTCTCTCTCTCTCTCTCTCTCTCTCTCTCTCTCTCTCTTTTTTTTTCTTTTCATTTTAATTGGCCGCGTAACCACTTGCTCGTAATAATATTTAGAAATTCGTTTTATATCGTATTGTTGTTTCTTTTTTTTTTTTTCTACGAACGAATTTTTATTTATTTGTTCGTTCATTTATTTATTTATTTATTTATTTATTTATTTATTATTATTATTTCTCTTTTTTCTTTTTTGTCCTCGTCCTTTTTTATTTTTTTCCTATTCGATTTGTTTTCGTTTCAATATGACCACGATGGTCATAACTGCCATTTGCAAAATGGGAGGAAATCGGTCGCTGGAAAGTACATAGCAAATAATTACATACGTGTCTCTCTTTCCTATGCAATATCCACAAGTAACGATCTTGCCTGACCTTTATTTCATTCCATTCCAAAAAACGTGTCGCGCGTCGCTCGATTTTATTTTATTTCATTTTATTTTATTTTATTTTATTTATTTTAACCGATCGAAAGAGCTCATAGAAACGGGGCTGTTCGATTGGACGAGTCCTGGTAAATTCTGGAGATTCTCATAGGTAATCGAACAGTATTCGCATAACACATGTACTCGCATGAATATATATATATATATATATATATATATATATATATATATATATGTATAGAGAGAGAGAGAGAGAGAGATGCATCCCTGCTGAATTATGCAAGTTTCGAAGGAGCGTTCGAGCGAGTAGGAACGCAACATTATTCAAAGCCAACATCAGGATAGGAGACCCTCGAAAACAGTAATTCGCGCGAATTCATGGGGAATAATTTGTCTGTTAAGCGGCGAGTACCTCGTTCCCGGGGATTAGTCGCTCGATTAAACCTTCCGATCGGTTGTTTGCCCGACTGTCCACCTCTACACTACATACAAAACTCCATCTTTGTACTTTATTAAAATATCTCTTTTAAATAGAAAACCCGTTCGGAAATATTAAACGATAATTATTTCAAAGGTGGGCCTGATTAAAATCAGATTTTCGTTAATCCTTGTATTAACGCAAATGAAAGGAAAAAGGGAAGAGGAGAAAAAAAAAAAAAGAAAAAAAAATAGAGAGAGAGAAAGAAAATAAATAAATAAATAAAAACGAGGAAAGAATTCAAAGTGCACTTTCAAATTTCTCCTTTTTTATCGTACCTTTGGAGTAATGAAAAATTTTTTTCCATTTCGAATCACGGAATCTAGGAAATTGCGAGGACGCACCTGGAGTACAAATCGATTTATACGCGTATGTCTCTCTCTCTCTCTCTCTCTCTCTCTCTCTCTCTCTCTCTCTCTCTCTCTCTCTCTCTCTCCCTCCCTCTCGCTCTTTTTCTCTCTTTCTTTCTACGCGTGCGTATGTATACCAATCGCAATGTATGACTCACCGATTTAATCGAACGGAACCGCGACGGAAACGCATAACGCCGTAAACCTACTCGACTTCTGCGGCAAGCTTCGCGTTTCTTTTCTTTTTTTTCTTCTTCTCTTTTTTTATCTTTTATCTTTTCTTTTTTTTTCGTTTTATCTTTTTGTAAAATACCTTTCCCGCATAACTAGCCTAGATACCAGAAACAACGAGACGTATGAACGACGGTCGCTGAGTTTTCAGCGAATCTCAAGTACCTACTCTCTAACACCGTGTCTAATGTATACCATAGGTTCTAACAGCTTACTTACTTGCTCGCTTGCTTGGTTGCTTACGTGAGTGCGTGCATGCGTGTATAGCAACGCTTCATAAGTTCGTTAACGCCTCGATTTATTAGACTTCGGAGAAGTCGTTTCTAACGACGAATGTTTTATTTCGTCAGTCGTTAGAAAAGGAGCAACATATACAAGGAATGAAATAAGATACGTATAGAGGAAACAAACTAAACATCACTTTCCCTAATTCTTTTTCTATTAGTCAGAAAAAGAGAGAGGAAGAAAGAAAGAAAGAGAGAGAGAGAGAGAGAGAGAGAGAGAGAGAGAGAGAGAGAACTAATCTTTATTAAAACTAATAAAATTAATCTATTAAAACCATATCACTTATTTTTCTTTATTTACAATCAACGAGATAATCAGCTCATTATAAATAACATAATCTCGACACCTTTAATCTACCTTTGAAGAACGCATAATTTAAATTGTATTTCTACAAAAGTATTGGTAAAATTATCACCGTATATATGTGTGTATGTACTATAATTAAAAATCTTTTTATCTTGTTAACACCTCTTCTTTTGGCGGTATAGACGCAATCTATACCGATATGGCTCGAAAACTATTTTCTCGTAATTGCCATACCTCCTACATCTTTCGAACATTAAATTGCATGGTGGCATGCGTGAAACGTCAACGCGAAAACGTCCTCGTTGCGAAAAAACGAGACGCACCAGGAAACGTTCTACATGTTAGAAACCATAGCACACGTTCGTATTCTATGTAAGTATGTATTTATGTGTATATATATATATAATATATTGCATAAGATGGTATGTGCGAACAAGGCTGTCATTTATTTGTACAAATCAACGAGTCTCCTTGTCTTGTTCGCCTTTTATATTGCGTAATTATATTGCGAACAAATTTCCAGAATCGCTTTTCGCAAAAACCTATGTCTCTCTCTCTCTCTCTTTTTCTCTCTTTTTCTCTCTCTCTCTCTCTCTCTCTCTCTCTCTCTCTCTCTCTCTCCTGTCTCCTTTCTCTCTCCTTCTTTCTCCTTCCATGAGAAGAGAAACGGTTTTCATCGACGATCATTACTCCACATAATTTTGTCCATGGCGTATCGCCTACGGCTACTTTTCTGTGACGAATAGCTAGATTTTGTATATTCGCTCGCGCTCGATTTCGTACGATCGTATCGTCCAAAAGCGCTCATTAACGAGACCGAGTATCTCATACGAGAATTAATCAAATTGGTATCTCGTAAAACGCTTATATTTCGAATATTATATATCTATTTGTGAATAATTAAAAAAGGGAAAGAAAGGAAAGAGTGAAGAGGGAAACAAAAAAGAAGAAAAAGAAAAAAGAACAAGAAAGAAAGTTTAATCATTTCGCTGTTTCAAATCAAGAGGAGGAGAGGGTGGTCGACTCGTTGTCGTATCTTTTTGAAAGAACTATTTTATCTGCGACAAATTTGTTAAACCCCGAAAGGAAAGAGAAGAAAATTAAAAAGAAAAATTGTAAGTAAAAAAAAAAAAAAAAAAAAAAGAAAAAAACAAATGCAGAGGAATGTTCCACGTGAAATAATACGTCGGCTTTGTTAATTTTATCGACGAATTTATAATATTATGTATCTCGGAGGAAGATAGGAGTGCGGAAGCTAACAAAAATTTGTGTTTTTTAAAAAGATACGTCGACAGAAGACTCGAATATCCCGGGTATATTAACGATCTGCATCGGGATAATCGACAATACTTTTTGTTGTTTCTACGGTGGTCCGAATTAAATAGTAGATACAAATAGATACGCTCGAGACGAATATTTTCGAATATTTACGTTCCATTGAATGACTCGCGAAGGAAAACCCGCAAAAGTTTACTTTTCGATGCTTGCTATATTCTCTCGTGTGTTTTTCACTCACTGATCATTTGCCCTCGGTACATCCAATTCTGTTGTATACGATATTTATATATATATATATGTGTGTGTGTATATGTATATAAATTTTATATAACGTTTTGCAATTTTACGAATCAACATTTATTAATAATTCATATTCGATATCGATCGAATATTAAATCTGATAATCGCTAAACAAATCTCAATTTTGATTTATTTATAGGTTAATAAATGACAATGAGTTCATCCAATCGCGTACGGATACCAATCGCGATCGTCGTAAATAAATCTATCGAATTATTGTTAAATTGTCTGTTTCTTTTCGATTTATAAAAAGAAAAGAAAAAAAGGAAAGTAAAATAGAACAACTTTTTTGATAACTCATCCCTTTTAGATTTCGAAGGACTTGACTGATGAGCGACATGTTTCGATTTTTCATACCTTTCATATTTTACGTTTCAATATTGTGGACAGGTTGATTGGCTTTCCGAAACCCTCGGCGTTACTCATTTTTGCGCCGCGAAGAGTTGTCCCAACAAAATAACGTCCTTTTTCATCCGAACCCTACCATGGCCCTATCATGATAGATTTATGTCGTTTATGCTCGTTATTACAACGTGAGCGACAACGTATCAACATATCGATTCAAGGACGACACAACAATGGCATATATTAAATATTATAAATTAAGATCTCTATACTTTTTTTCTCTTTATCTCTCTCTCTCTCTCTCTCTCTCTCTCTCTCTCTCTTTCTCTCTTTTTGTTTTTAACATTCCCCACGGAGTAATAATTTCTCTAACATAGTATCTCTCATCTCTACTATTCAATTATATACTCCTTTATGAGCGATAATTTCTATTAAAATTTATGTCCTCTGATAAATGAAATGTACTTAACATTTCTCTTTTCCCTCTCGATCGCAAACAAATGTTACAATTTAATCAAACAACAATTTCGTATCATGAAAATAATTAGAAAATAATCGAGAGAAAAATTTCGAACCAATCAGAAATATTCGACGAGAAATATTCATACCCTTTCGTTTTATTCATGATAAATTTTTTCACGAACTCTTGCACGAACTCTTTACCGACTCGATAGTGTCGTTTGGAACTCTCTCGTCGAAGTGGAACTCGAATTCATAATCCGAGTCACGATTCTCGGTTCCTCTCTCTTTCTCTTTCTTTCTTTCTCTGTCTCTGTCTTTCTTAAAGCAGTAGAATTTCTCCATGGGCTTTATTGTCATGCTCGATCTTTCGTGAGTCGAATGGCGCAAGCAGTAATAGAAACAGCAACAGACACTCGATTAATATGCACTCTATCACCAATTCTGTCGTTCTCCAAAATACGACAACCAACAATGTCAACATAAAACGTAGTAAGAAGAACAACAATTACTAAGACTCTCATTTACTAGATACTATCAATGTACCAACGTGCATTACGACGAAAGAACTTGGGAGAGTCGCACGAAATGCGTTGGTGTTTAACAGTAATAATAATGTACGCGTTAGTATAGTCATGGTAACGCATTATCGCCTTATCGTCGCACGGCCCGTTTCTCGATTTCAAAACAAACTGCTGTTCGTTTGCGGTCTCGAACTATCTATCTAGTCATAAGCGACTATCCATCAATTTTCTTTTACTTCGATATTAAGTTGTAAGTTAAAGAAACAAATCAATTATAACAGCTTTAACAAAAATACAATTTTCGAAAACTTTATAAAAAGATGTCGTCAAGTGTTCTTAAAAAAAAAAAAAAAGAAAAAGGAAAAAAGAAAAGAACGAGATTGGATAATAAAAATTTTCTTTCTTTCTTTCTTTCTTTCTTTCTTTCTTTCTTTTCTTTTTTTTCTTTTTTTATAAAATTTTTGTAACATTTTGGATAACATCTTTTTCTTATAACTTTTTTGTGAAAATTCGA
>NC_057704.1:3246317-3273000 GCF_014466175.1 Vespula pensylvanica
TTATGCAAACGGTGTAATAGTAAGTCACATATTTTTCATTTTTTAAGAAATTTGAAAAATTTGCCTGGAATATATTTCAAAAATTAATTTTCTACAGGTAATATTACTTATGACCAATAGAAACATTACTTAGACGTCATATTTATATATTTATAAATTTTTGAAAAAAAAAAGAAAGAAAAATAGTAAGAAATAATCCTTTCATGCAAGTTAAAAATGTTAATATAATTCCATAGGTACGATAAAATATTTCTTTTAATATCTCACGAGCGGCTTACAATTAGACTACTTTCATAATCACCAGCTTCTACATATATGTAGGGCCACAAAACTGCGCAACCGGTTTGGTTACTTGAGCAAGCACGAGCTCGTTATCGACAATATCGAAACGCTAGAATTTATTGGACGTGCATAAAATTCAATTTGATATAGTACACACATATATATATATATATATATATATATATATATATATATATATATATAGTTTATAAATAGTTATGCTAGTCCTAAAGACGCATAAGAAAAAAGATGATTTGTTTGTAACGCCGAGAGAAATATTTTTTACGAGAATCTTATTATTTCTATTTCTTTCTTCTTTTTTTCCTTTCTTGTTCACTTTTTTAAGATAGAAAAAAGAGAAAACACCTTGCACCAATTTTATCGTACGTTATAAAGCTCGAATAGAGAATCGATCGTAGCTTATTCTCAAGCAGGTCCGCCTGGTCTACCCTTGAAAAAGCTTCAAGCGATTATGTCGTAAACTCGAAGGTAGAAAAAGAGACTCAAGCGGCTATCCCTTTTCTCGTCGTCACGAACGATATCGTCTTCCACGTTTTCGCATTCACCTCGTGTTCTTTATCGTCTTTTGGACACGCAAAGAAGAACCCTGAAATACTTACCGTTCGGCATTAACGATAAGTTGATGCCATAGTTAAAAGTCCTTCGAATATCACGCAATACTGAATCTTTTCTTTTCTTTTTTTCTTTTTGGTCGTTGTTATTATTTTACAGGTAGCCTCTACCGCGAAAGAAAATATCAAAAGAATCGATTTGAAAAATGTCATATGCAAATTGAAAGACATCGCTGATGTACCTTGTCATTTGGTAAAGGAGTCTCTTATTAACGAGGAAAAAGTGAAGTAAGTTTTAAAAATGTATTTACAAAATGTATTACAAAAAAAAAAAGGGGAAGAGACAGGCTTTGTTATTAATTAGAGGAGATTTGAGAAAGAAATTTGAAAAGAATTTTTCATGGAAGAAAGACTTCTTATTCTTTAAGGGATCGATTTTTATTTTTCGTTACAGATTCGAAGCCGATAAAAGCATCATCGACGTCCTAGAAAAACACTGTACTCTTCAGATACCTTCGAAGATGCAATTCAATCTATTGCGTACCGAACTCTTGCCCGAAAATTACCAAGTGGAACCTTTGGATAACAAAATAGCTATTTCGAATCGTAAGAAGTCTCTTCGAATCGTCATTGCAAAGAAATCTTAGGTTTTTACGCGGTTACCATTAAATTCGTTTCTCCTTACGCCATAGTTTCGCAATTAGAAGAGCATGGCTTCCCTCCGACGATTTCCAACCGACTTACGTTCCATGAAAAGAAAAATATTTAACGTCGTGACGTTGTTCTCGTTTAATCCCTCCCTCCTCTCTCCGCCTCCAATAATAACTTTCAAATAGACGTAACTTTATCTTCCATCATCGTATCACGAACGTGTGCTTAAGTAATTATGACTTGTTAAACGAAACAAATATTTACAATATAATGAAATATCCGTCGAATTTTTTTTCGCGATTCGAAGATGATCAACGTTAAAAAGTAAAGAAAGAACGAACGAAGGTGGAAATTATTTAAACGATGGATTGGAAATTAATTATTTAAATGACGTTTTCTTTTGATGCAATAGGTCCCTTAATGGAAGAACTTTCGGTTCTACCAAACAAAACCGTTTCCGTGACTTCTCTTTCTTCTGGAAATACGGAAAGTTCTCTTCGATTCGATTGTAAGTAGTTTGTAACAAAAAAAAAAAAATAATCGTGTTAACATTATCCGATCTATATTTAACGCATATATCGTTTGATATCATTCGATGAATGGAATGATCAAAATCAATCGAATCACCGATCGAAGATACTCGACGATTGTGTAACGAAGCCAAACAATTCGTTTCGCTTTTCAATCCTCTTTTCAATACTTTTCGAATTGTTTTATCTTCGTCGAGTGATCGAGACTGTATGATCCCCACAATCGGAGATTTGCTCATTAAAGCGAACGCAGTGATTCATAGAGATTTCGAACGGGAGAGAGAATCATTGTTCTCTCGTGTCATAACACGTTTCAATGAGCCATTGTAAAATGGATTGCCTACTCGCGGCTGAACTTTCACCTACGAATGCGTTAAAGAACAATAGACAACAATTCTCGAACTCCCTTGTAAAATGCGCGAAAATCATTTTTGAATACCGACAGAAATAACACGAAGCACTACACAATAATATTTATTACTTATAATCAAAAAAATTCATTCGTACATTTCAACGAACGGATTATTGATTGATCTCGATCGGTCATCCTTGATTGATCTTCATTCATTTCTATTTTTATTTTATACACTACTTAATCTACACTTTGATACAATTATCATTAATTCAGTTTATTACAGATCTTGATCAACTGACAAATCTTTTTTAATACTTACTTATTTTAAAGCTTACGAATTGGTTAAAGTTCTAAAGGTCGTCGATCCATCCTGCTTTTACGTTCAAAGTATATCGGTTCAGAAACAAGCGGAAAAATTATCGAACGATCTTCAAGTTTATGGTTCGGAGGCAGTCAATCCAACGAATGAAATTATCGGTATCTAATACAATTTCTTTTATATAAAATTCATCGTCGATACGTACTCGCACGTTAAAAATTAATTCGTATGTCAATGTTAATTCGTTTTATTTGCAGTCGGTACGATGTACATAGTCAAATATTACACACGACGAGAAAAAAGATGGCAACGTGGAAAAGTCATAAAAATTAACGTAAATCAAATCGGTGATAAAACCTACGATGTATTTTACGTCGACAATGGATACATCGAACGTAACATATCAGTTAAACGCTTAAAGCTCATCCCATCCCAGTTAGCAGCAGTGCCTATATTAGCAACAAAATGTTCCCTTTACAACATCTCACCGACAAATGATCGTTGGAGCAAAAATGCTACAGATACATTTCGTCAATTAGTTAACAAGTACGTATTCGTTTCATTTCGATATATTTTTCTTTCCATTGAATATATAGAACGTCGCTCGTAATAAAAATAAAATTAAAAAAAAAAAAAAAAGAAGAAAAGAATTCTTCTCTCTTTCGTTGTGTTACAAATATGATACAAATTTAAGTCGATATTTTGTTTCCCTCAATGAATATATAGAGCGTCGCTCGTAATAAAAAGAAAATTAAAAAAAAAAAGAATTCTAATCTCTTTCGTTGTGTTACAGATATGATCCGATATCGATGTACGTCGTTCATACCGTTGGCAATATAAATTACGTCGATCTTTGTTTCAAATCGAATAATCCACAAGAAGAAATCAGCTCGGTTCGCGATTTAATGATATTTATGGAGCATGGTACCCTTACGTCGTCCCAGAAAATAAAGGTAAATAAATTACAAAATTTTTTATAAAATTTTACAAATTGTTTTTCTAAATTCTTACAAAATTTTTTACAAAATTTTACAAAATATTTTTACAAATTTTTTTACAAAACTACAAAATTTTTTTTTTAATTTTTACAAAATTTTATAAAATAATATTGAATGTAATCATTTCTTTCTATCGCCTGCAGATATTAAATCCATTATCGATGTACCTCTACTTTCACGAGGAACTCGAAATGGAGACTTACGTTTACGTTACGGTTCAACACGTTGAATCTCCCAACTCCATGTATGTTACGAAGGTAAAAGGAAATTCTTCATCTTCTCGCATTTACTCGGATTAATTATTAAACCATTGATTGCTTAAATATTCTCCTATTTAAAATCTGCCGTTATTCTCTTTTCAGATTGGAGAAAATCGAAAACATATCAACGAACTTATGAAAGACATGGCGTCGTTTTACAAAAAAAATGCGGGACGTACTTCGTTATCGTGTCCTCTTGAAATAAGTAAATAATCTATTTAATCGTTTGTAAACATAACAAAGATGATCCTATCTAATTATTATTATTATTATTATTATTATTATTATTATTATTATTATTATTACTATGATTATTATTATTATTATTATTATTATTATTATTATTATTATTATTATTATTATTATTATTAGATACTCCATGCGCTTTACGTTTAAAAGGATCATGGTATCGCGGATTAATCAAAAAAATTGTTAGTGAAAAGTCCATCGATGTATTTTGCGTTGATTATGGATACACTCTTACCTCAGAACACAATATGTTAAAATTATTACCACATTATTACATGAGCAGTAGAACACAGGTACATTTTACAATGAATATCGTTGTAATTAGCATTATTATTAACGTTATATCGTTTACAGGCGATACAAATTTCATTGAAAGATTTAAAACCATTATTGGAGGACAATAATCAATGGAGTTTACAAACGATAGAGATCACGAAACAATACTTGGTGAATGAAAAAGTCAAAGTGATATCTATGTTTAAAAACGAAGATATTTATGAGGTTTATTTATATATTAACAACATAAACTTCAATTCTATGTTAGCCAATAAAGGTTTTGCCAGACCAATAGGACCAACGTAAGAGATTAAACATTTGTTTTGACAAAATTAACAGATATTGATTAACTGATTAACAGAGCTATCTGACCATAGTTATATCATGATATTGATTTTTAGTGCGTTGATATGCTACGATAACAAAGAGTTTCGCTCGATTCAAAATAGAAACAACAAAAATGAAAATACTTTATCAGTCGACGTAAAAGAGAATAACGAAGAAACATCGAATACACAAGCAATTGAGCCTGATCCTTTTAAAGTATCCGTCCAAGTGCATAAAGCGATATCACCCGATTGCATTTATGTTTCTGACGTGTCACGCGAAGAAGCAAAGTTTATATTCATGTCAAAGCTACAAGATTTTTATAGCAAATATCATTCGCCTCAAGAAAAAAATTGGACGAAAGATTCCGTTTGTGCCGTGTATTCGAAACAAGACAAAAGCTATTTCCGCGCTTATATATTAAACGTCATATCATCGGAAGAAGTTCTTGTATCATTTTACGATATGGCAATTGAGGAAATAATTTCTGTTAAGCATATTCAACCGTTACATCCAATATTCCGACAAGAACCAGCGTATATTTTCAAAGTCAAGCTTGCTGGTATTTTACCTTGTGGTGGTTCAAAATTGTGGCCATCTATATCGTGCCAAAAATTGTCAGAAATAATAGAGGAAAATCAAAATTCTCAATTTTATATCACAAAAGTAGTAAGTAATCATTGGGAATTAGAAAAGTTAAATAAATAAATAAATATATACATGTGTGTGTGTATGTGTATGTACACATGTATAATCAAATAACAAAATCCTATATATATATATATATATATATAAATATATATATATATGTATAGGATTTTATATATAACAACGATAATTTTTCTTATATTTTATAGTTGGGCATGGAAGACAGTAAAGAGATATCTGTGCAATTGTGGATCAAACAGTCAAAACCAGATGGACCATTATCGCCAATGAAAACTGAGATCAATTCTGTTAATAAAATGTTAGTAGAAGCTGGACTTGCATTACCGATAAAAGAGTAGGTATAACACAGTTATTGTTGTAGGAGTTTAATAATAATAATAATAATAATAATAATAATAATAATAATGATAATGATAAATGAAAATGAAAATTTTTCAATAATTGAACATAAATAAAATCCACAGTTTCAATACAAAAATAGGCAAGATACTGGCTATTGAATTGAAACGACAATTACTAGAAATCCAGATAACATGTCAGGATAAAGAAGAAAATATAAAATGGTTCTCTGTCAAGGAAGGATTAGAATGTTGCATTGAATCAAATCAACTAAATAATAATGAAATTTCTATGTCAGAAATAATGTCAAAACATTTAAGTATTAATTCAGAAAATGAAGAAGAAATCGAAAATGTAAAAAACAAAGAAGTAAGGTACAAAGTAAAGAATGAAGTAAAAGATGAAGTAGAGGGTGAAATAGAGGATGAACTAGAGGATGAAATAGAGGATGAAGAAGACGAAGAAGAAGGAAATGAAGAAGAAGAAGAAGATGAAGATGAAGATGAAGATGAAGATGAAGAGTCTACATCGAGCACTAACGATGCGATCCAAGTACCAATTTTAACAGATTGGTTACCGGCACTTCCAATAAAAAAGAAAAACTTCATTGCTATACCAACGTACTTGGATCACTCTGGAATGGTTTATTTACATTCTAAAAAAGATGGTATAATCATTAAATTTGTGCAATGTTTTATTAACAAACGATATCGATATGCATAAAGTATTTTTATTCGGAAATTATATAAAAAGTACAAAAGAAAAACTTTTTTCTCTTTCTAAAAAAAAAAAAACCTACTTATTCCACAGCGAAAAAGACGCTAGAATATATAGAAACAATGTTAGCTGATTCTTACAAAAAATTCAAGATAAAACCACGTGATAGAAAATGGAAGGAAGGAGATATGTGTATTGCGCAGTATCATGCTAACAAAAAATGGTACAGAGCTAAAGTACTAGCAGTTTTAGATGAAAATACGATAGAGGTAACGAATGATAGATCATTTAAAGAATTTGTCTAATATGTATTATTGAAATATCGTTTTCTTTACAGGTGCAATTTGTAGATTATGGAAATATTGAAGAATGTACGGTCGGACTTATAAAAAAAAAGATTATTTTAGATCATATACCCATCCAGTGTACAAAATGCGTTGTTCTCGGTTTAAATCCGGTAATTCTTTTGAACAATGATAGTTCAATAAAACTCCATATTCTATTACTAAATCATTTTTACAAACGTAAATTTTTAATTTTTGTTTTATCATTCAATAGGAACAAGGGAAATGGAAAATAGAAGATTTAGATAGAATACATGTACTTCTTGTAGAAAAGGA
The DNA here is from genome assembly GCF_014466175.1 of Vespula pensylvanica. Lineage (NCBI taxonomy): Eukaryota > Metazoa > Arthropoda > Insecta > Hymenoptera > Vespidae > Vespula > Vespula pensylvanica. The sequence continues at coordinate 3,253,482 of NC_057704.1, forward strand.
GTGTAAAGTATCTGTTTTAGAAAAAACTGATACGCACTTAGTTGTAAGATATCATATTTCTATATAACCATTTTATTTATTTACATGATCTGTACTTAATATCTAATTTAGATAATCTCTCACAGGTATCGATCACATTATTAAAACCAAAACAATGTGATCTTCTTTCTTTCATTACTAATGAATTAGGAATTCGTTTGTCATCTGATTCAATATATTCGAATCCTTCCAAAATATCGGACAATATTACTTCAAGTAATATTTCTTCGAGTTCTTCGGATATAAATATCGAATATAAGTATCGATGTAATATCGAGAATAGAACTATCTCAGAAATAGAAACAGATTCTGAAATGACTACGGAATATGTGTCAAACATAGTTAGTAACATGAATAGCGAGAGTTCTATGTTAATAAAAAATGTTGATGAACTACACAATCCTAATGACGATTTACAAACAATTAAAAAAGAATTAGTTCATTACACTTCAAAAATTACATCTACCGAATGTTTTGCCACATATATACCAATCATTATTCCCAACGATATTGATATATTTGAAGTAGATTTATGTTACACCGAATCAGCAACAATATATTATACTCAAATAAGGGAAAATAAAAAATCTAAGGTACAGTTGTATTAAAATTATTATTATTAATTACTATAGTTTTAGAGATAAAGATACGAGTATAATATTTTCATCTTATGTTTTAATATTCTTTCTTCGCATTATGTTAGATTTAAAATACAGTTTATTTTATTCTTTTCTTCAGGTGTTAAATGATTGTTATAATCGATATAAACTATTAATGGAAAGTTTACAAAAAGAAGCTCCTAAACAACCATTGATCAAAAGTTTAGTTTCCAGTAAGTATCTTATATTGATAAATTGATTTTTATCTTATATTTTAAATTTATTATTTATTTATATGATAAAAATTATCGTGATGTTTAAAATTTATTCGTATAAATATTATATATTTGATTTTCAGATACTCCATGTTGTGCATTGTTTAACGATGATATCTGGTATAGATGTATTATCAAAAAAACCACCAAAATAAAAAATTCAAATAAAATTTTAGTTCACTTATGGTATGTTGATTTTGGAAATGATGAATATCGAAAAGTAACATTGGAAGAGTAAGTATTGTATATTGCTTTATAAGATAAATTATTATATATATATATTGTTTTTAAAAAAATCTCATTGTTTTCATACCAGATGTAATCTACGTATACTGAAAGAAGAATGGTTCAATGTACCAACAATAGCTATAAAATGTCAATTATGGAATATTAATGTTGCCCCTAGTAAAGAATTTTCAAACGTAATAATGGAAATCGAAAAAATGTACCGAAAGTATAATGATTGTATAATCGTTAAAATTAAGGTAAAAAGTCAATATCAGAATAATTAATATTATCTTTATATGAAATCATTTAAAAGTAAAAGCTCTAATGCAATAAGATTATATTTCAGGAACGATGTAAGAATCATTTGTCTGTGGAATTATACGTGGATAGAACGTGTAAGAAATTGGTTTATAGTTCTTTGATCAGAGATGGTTTCTTTCAAATAAATAAAACGAAGAAAGACTGAAAAAAAAAATAGAATAAATATCTTTGTTTATATGAATTATACGGATTAATTATTTGTGTTTATTTCAGAATAGTTTACATGAAACTTATTTTTTATATACAAATACATATAAATAAGTAATTTAAAAAAAAGAAAAAAAACTGATGTTCCTATAGATATAGTCTTTATCATTATTTGTGTCAACATATGTATATCAAAATAATTTTATTAATATTTTGTTAAACGACATCATCTATTATATCGTATATCATTAACGCTGTGTACTTTTAGCAATTTGTTCTTTAAGAACCAAAATACTTTGTCTTTGTTCTGGTGGAAGCATAGCAATTTGTTCATCCGACAATTGCAATACTTGCATTATTAAAGCAGCCTGTGACAAGAAATAAATTTATATAATAGATATTATTTTCGATGTTATATAATTTGTTTCCAAAGTTGTATAATTTGTAGTAAAATAAATGTGAGTAGAAAATGTATGTTTTGTATGTTTATATATAATATATATTATAACAACATTATAATAATATTATATATATTATACAATATTATTATACACATAACAACAATATAATATAATAATAAAAATAATATCATATCTTCTAAATTATAATTACTTTATATATAAGCCTCTGCTTATACTTTGTATTAAAATATATATATTTATTTATATATAATTTCAACCAACATACCTTTTCTTGGTCTGATGCACCACTTGGTATATTTCCTGCTGGAGACATTCCTGCCATGAGTCTTGAAGTAGCAGAACTTGCAGATGTTGAAAGAGCAGTAGCAGAACCTACAACGCTAGTCGAAACTGCAGTCTGCGCTGGAACTGCAGGTGCTGCTACTGGTCTCGGTACGACCGGCGGTGCTACCGGTACAGGAGCTGTAAAATTATCACATATAAAACTATTTCATATCATTGATATACATAAATATATACATACGGTTGGCTTTAGTAATTCTTGGATCAATAGGCATACGGGGATCTCGTGGATCCCTTGGATCTCTACCGAATCTGTCAGCTCTTGGATCACGGCAAAAACTACTAAATCATAAAACATTAGGTTAATATAATAGATAATAATTAATCGAGTAACAATTATTTGAAATAATAAACAAGACCTCTCCACTCCTTCTACAGGAAGACTGCTGCAAAAAACAGTATATATTTGAATATATTGTTTAATTAATTCGTAAGTAAGAAAATATATGGATAGTATACTAACTTATCTGTTAGATTAAAAGAAGTAGGCCCTCTCGGGTCACTAGTAGCCGATATAATCGGTGGTGCGGTAACTGGGGTTGTCTGAGTTTGGGGCGGTCCTCTCAAATCCTGATCCATTCTTGCTAAACGAGGATCCATTTGTCTATCTAATGTTCTAAGATCTACATCCTGACCTAAAGATATAATCAACAGTCTTAGAACTTATTTACTGTAAATAAATAATATCACCAATAAAATCATCAATAATACCAGCAAAAATTGGTGCAGGAGGATTGGAAACTGGCGTAGGTCTTGGTGGTGCCCATGGTTCTTCAATACGTGGAGGAATCTGATGAGTCACTGGTTTGTCGGAAGGTGTTAACACTCCTGGGATTGGATTAGCTTTATGTAACATATTAACTGCAGTATGAGGATCCACTATTCGCATCACTACCTGTGCTTGTAACAAAGCATAAGCAAGTTGTGGATTCTGTAGTAACATCTGGCGTGCTTCGTTAGGATTATTCTGCACACAGAGTTTCATTTGTTTCATTAACTCAAACATTTGTTCTGGTGGAAGGGAAGCAACCGCTTTACTTATAGCTTCCGGAGCCTTGTCAGCTTGAACTGCCTCTCCGTAAGGATTTTCAGTATTCTGTCCTTGCAGAAGACTTTGCATTTCCATACGACTCTTTTCTGTACATGCATTGTCTACTCGAAGCGTTCTTCCACCAATTTCATATCCATTTAAATTTCTCATAGCACTAAGCGCCGTCTCTTGATCCTTGTATTCACAGAAGCCATATCCTTTAGGTTTCCCGGTTTCACGATCAAATACCAATCTACAAATAACGTAATAGCTTCATTTTACAGATTCGAACTTTTTATATCGTTAAGATACAATTTCTTTGCTAAAAAAAAAAGAAATACAGGAAACTATCATGAAAGACTTACTTGAAAGAAAGTACAGGTCCAACTTCGCTAAATATATCTTTTAAATTTTCCTCGGTTGCTTCGTACGGGATGTTCCCGACTACAAAAAAAATTCAAATTAAACCATTATTTTTAACTTTTTAACCGGCAAAATTGTCCTTCGATAACGTAAACATAAATATATGAAATGTAACTTAGCATAAATTAACGTATAATAAAATGAAAAATTAAGAAATATAATATTTTTTTTTTAATAGAAGCGAGAAACAAATGATTTATTTATTTTTTTATCACAAGAAAAGTTGAATCTATTAACGACAGGTTAAGGTCGACAGGTTAAGTATATAAATTTCTCAATAAAAATTGTAGATTCTCTTACCGAATACACTTCGCATGGACTTATCCATGAGGGATTGATCAGAAATAGTTGAATTACTCATTTTTACGTTATTCTTTTTTTCTTTATTATTTAAAATTTGAATATCACCGCTCGCAATAAAACTTCCAAACAACACACCTAACCTGTAAACTTGCGTTAACTATAGCTTGACGAACTTACTGTAATCGATTCAATGCTGCCACCATTTTTTCCTTTCAATTTTAGTAATTTCGAAAAACACTACATTTAGCGCTAATATAAAATACGTAACTAGATAAGTGTATTATATATTTTCTCAGCAATTAAGGTCACATAAAATGTATATTACTACTTTCTCAATAATTAAATATATTACAAAATTATTCTAATACGTATATCGAGAATAACATGTTTAATAAATTTCTAAAAATAGAAAGACAATCTTGTTCAGTCCTACTATTATCCATCCATCTTTCTTTTTCATCGTTTTTCCTTTTTCTATTTAATTAATCTTTTTCTATTTAATTAATTTGGTTTCTATTTAATAATGATATATATACATATATACATATATATCTCATAAAATCGTTGAGTTATATGATCGGATTTTATATCATCGGATTGTTAACCAATATCGATGAATAAACGTCATTCGTTAAATAATTATAATGTAGGTAAGTATATATATATAAGCTAATAAATGGCCAATCGTAACGTCGAATTTCAGATATATTAGTCGCATTAATATTAATAAGATATTATTTAAATAATTTATAATAGATACGATAATATATTCGCATTTTTTTTTTCGTCTATATAATTAAATATATGAATATTATTAAAGTTAAATGACTACAGATAACGTTATATTTCGTTAAGATTAAAAATAAAAAATAAAAATAAAACCATGATGATCAATAGATTCATGATATCACTATGATTCTAATTCACAATATGCTTTTTTATAAAAGTTTTATATAGGGTAACGCAAAGAACGTCGTACGCACGTTTAATATTCTCGACGACAAAACACTTGTTAAAATATTTCCTTATCGTAAAGAAAAAGACATCCGTTATCAACATGTTTTCAAGCGGACCTCCCCTCTCGGCGACTGCCCGTCATGATTTTTCCTCCCCTTTCTTAATCGTACGATTATTCATTTATGCTTATTTTTCGTATATAAGTATATATTCCCGAATCACCGACATCAATCCCCGTCTATACTTTCTTTTTGGTGGGGATAATGTCTCTCGATTCTAATGTCCCTTTCCCACTCTTTTCTCTTACCACTGATAAATAAAATACTAAACGAATAATCAATTCAAATATATTATTCAAGTACAAGCGAGGAAGCAGACACGAGTGATACATACATACAATTTTATAAGTTTTCCTTATTTTCTAAGCAAAAGTAATTTTGTTAGAAAACGAATATATTATATATCTTTCGTATATATTGCGCTGTGTGTTTCTTGTTAGTGTTAGTTTTCCACTTCTTCTTCCTTTTATTGATTTTTTTAATATAATTGAGAAAAAAAGGATATTTCAAGATTTTATAAGTAATATCATCGACCAAGGCCACGGAAATATCAAGATTAATATTTTTTAAATCATTGGCAATCTATGAATGGTTAATTGGATATCAAGTATTTTCATATTCGAATTTACGTAAGATTTATGTGTATGAATTAATCTTACCCTTGTATTCGATTACCTTGGATTTGAAATATGGTTTATCTGCGACGCAAGGTAAGTCAACTTGTTTACGATCATATCATATTTATTTTTAAAAATTACATTTGAGTGTAATTTTGTTACATCACTGACAGTTCTTTTTTTCTTTGTGATGCAATATCCGACAATTGTTTTAAATAACAATAAAATATCTTAAAAGGAAGATTTTTAAATAAATAAAAATAAAAAAAATAATAAAATACCTTAAAAAATCTTGAAATAAAAAAAAATATCTTAAAAAGAGATTTTTGAATAACGAGCAGAAAATTTTTGTTGTTATTCAAAAAAAAAAAAAAAAAAAGAATTGTAATATACGTAAAAATTTCACGTCAGTTACTTATCGTATTATTTTATAAAATTTTCATAAATATAAAACTATAGACAATATTTCTTTCACGATTTATTGATACGCTTGATATGTCTAATGAAATCGAAATAATTAATTTTAGATTGGCCTTGTATTTTTTCATTGACTTTATGAAACTAATTTTCCAATGAACTTGATGGGAATTGATACGATGCGAAAACTAATATTGAAGCATTATAAGATCTCTTATTTTATCAGAAAAGCTTTAAATTTCACAACTACATGTTTCGATAGCATTATCACGCTTGCACGTTTTTATTTTATCAAATATATCAAGTAAACAAAATGTCATGTAGTGTAAATATCAAATGATTTTCATTTATTTCAAGTAATACGATCAATTTGTCATAACATTTCACGTTTATTTACGTACTTAAATTAATTAAATTTGCTTCCCAAAGATCTTTTTCTGTGATACACATGATGTATTTAAATGCTTTCATTATGACCAAGCTAATTTTTTCTAGATATGAACCTATTTAACATTATTGAATTATTCAAATGTAAAACTCAAGGTTTTTTAAAATCCATTAATAATGTTTATCAATTAGTAATAAATTATTTTTTTTTTTTTTATTTTTTTGTACAGGCTATTTTATCTATAATGTATTCCCTCGAATTTTATATACTTTTCAAAGCTTTCGATTCTTATTGGTGTGTATGGTGGGGAGGGGTGTATATATGTCAATAACCTAACCTTACATACTCAACAAATAATATTTTTCAAAGCTAGATATCAACACAAAATTGATTGATAAGCTCAAAGAATAATTTTTAAAATACAAAAATTAATACTTATTTGTATTTACTCGTAATGGCGTAATTTTTTTAAAAAACGTTTAGTAAATTCGTAGTTCATGATAATTTTAAAAAACAAATCATTTTCAATTTGGATTGAAAATTTAATATTGTTTATATTAAATTTAGATTTTATTATCTGGAACTGCCCTTAATCAACTACAGAAAAGCTTAAGATGGAGTTCATCTTTAAAAATTAGAGATAAAAATGAGATTCGACCGGAACGATCGTTTAAAGTATCTTCTTCACTATAGTAAAATTTATTATTGTTGTAACAATCGAACAAATCAACTATCTATTTTTCTTTCTTTTTTCATATAGTATGCTGATTTATCAGTCCGGCTTGCAGCACCTCATCAACTTCAACCAAAACCAAATGTTAGAGCGCTTTCTTTTGGCAAATATTTTACAGATCACATGCTTAAAATTTTTTTTTATGAAACATTAGGTGGATGGCAGACACCAGAAATTACACCATTTGAAAATTTAGTCCTTCATCCAGGAGCTAAAGTTTTACATTATGCAATAGAGGTACTTATAATTATATTAACAACGTACAAGATTAAATATTCTATAAGATTAATCACACATATTTATTTATTTATTCATTCTTTAGTTGTTTGAAGGTATGAAAGCGTATCGAGGAGTAGATGGAAAAATAAGATTATTTAGACCTGAACTAAATATGGAACGAATGAACAATTCGGCTGTAGGATCTGGTCTACCTAGCTTCAATGGAAATGAATTAATTAAATGTTTCACTAGATTAATAAGCATAGACCAAGAATGGGTTCCACATTCAACTGCTGCTAGTCTCTACATACGTCCTACTCTAATAGGAATAGATGTAAGTATTTTTAGATCTTTTTATAAAACAAAAATGAAAAGAAAGATCATGGATTGATATTATATATTAACATATAGTAGAAGTATTTATTTAGTAAATAACAAGCAAAATATGAATGATAATAGTGTCACTTATGTCACAGACGTCATCAGTTCCATTGTATAGAAATAATCAGTATATTTCTCAATACACAATGATAATATACAAATAAATAAGATAAAGATGTGATATTTTTTTATTGGGGCAGGGCCATATGTTAGATAGAAAAGATAATATACTTCATATACTTTGTGAAAAAAATTAATAGTATCAATAAGTAGAAGATTATTTAGATAACATGTAACTTGGTAATAATGCTTTCATTATATACGAAAATTTTATCTTCACTATAGAATGCCATTTAAATCATATTACACTATAGTTTATATAGATGAAATTTTATATTGATCATTCATTATCTATGAACAACCTTTGATTGTTGTATAACCTTAGTCTTCTTGTAAGCAGTATTATTTCTTCAGTCTTATTTCACAATTGCAAAAAAGATATAAGAGTATTATCTATTACTCTTTTCTTTAAAGCATAGTTCATCTGGAAGTTATCGCCACTACACTTGATATAATTGGGAAACATTAAATGCTAATTGTAATTTTCTCACGACTGAATAATAGAAAAAGAAAATACTAATTTTTCCAAGAAAAACATTTTTTTTTTTTTTTTTTTTATAAGAATTATATATATTTAACATGACTTACGAATAATTTTTATTCTTCAAATTAGTTTTGTTTTATAAAATGGACACACACAAGCAATGTTTATAGTATAATATAGTCTTAAAAATTATATGCTTTTGAAATATTTGCGATTTTCTTTTTTAAATCTCTTGTAAACATTCAACTACTTCAAATTCAAAGAAACAAGATTGATGAAATTTCATATCCATATTTTCACTTCTTCCTGATAATCTCATGACATAATCAGTCAACGATTACAGAAACATTTTTAAGCATGATGAAACAAAATTCTTCATATCGTGAGGAAGTATGTTTAACATATTAATGTTTATAATTCCGATCATTGCATCATCTTATTTATCGTTTTCGTAAGTTTACATACAATCGTCGTAGTATACGCTATATTTACATCGGCCATTTTTTATCAGAGTTTTTCATTTGATTTTACGTATAATATTTTACGTATAACACACATAATGAATTTGCAATAAGATATTCATTTGTCTATTTTTTTTTATATTTAAATATACTAACAATTTTACATGAAAAAATATAATTCGCAATGCTATATATTATGTATAGTAGTGTTATTATACACACACACATACATACACATGCGCGTATGACGAAGATCGTAATTTATTGTCTTCAATGATCTATTGAATGATTTATGCGATTGAAAACCGATTATTATATATGGTAAAAATAAATAAAAATATCATGACTTATTTGCGTAGCCTACATTGGGGGTATCAGCACCAGATTCAGCGTTACTGTACGTAATATTATGCCCCGTGGAATCATACTATAATACCAGTATGGAAAATGGGGTGTCCCTGCTTGCAGATCCACGATATATTCGCTCATGGCCAGGTGGCTGTGGAGATCGTAAGGTGGGAAGTAATTATGGTCCTACAATCAAGATGCTAAAAAAAGCTCTGAAAAAAGGATATCAGCAAGTGCTATGGCTATACGGAGAACATAATGAAATAACTGAAGTAGGAGCAATGAACATTTTTATGGTTTACCTCAATGATGACGGTGGTACGAATCAAGTTTTATTTAAGAACAAATTTATTCCCTTCTATTTTTTTATACATCCTTTTTTTTTACATTGTTGTTTTGCAACTGAAATAATAGTACCCTATAAGTAGATATTAGCCATTAAACTTTTTATTATACCAGTATGTAAAAAGAAATACTTGTTTATAACTCTATAAGTATATCTTTTCCATGATACATATGAAATATCATTGAATTTAAAATAATGACTTATTTTTGCATGTATTCATAGAAAAGGAATTGGTGACGCCGCCATTGAATGGTTTGATTTTACCTGGGGTAGTAAGGAATTCCATATTAGCTCTTTCACAGGAATGGAATCAGTACAAAGTTAGTGAAAGAAAAATTTACATGAAGGAAATCTGTCGATTACTTTCAGAAAATAGAGTAAGTTAAAATAATTATTATGCCAATGTAAGACTGTTTTACTCTCTCGTGACTTATACAATTCATTTTTTATTTTCTATTAGCTTTTGGAAATGTTTGGTTCTGGTACTGCTTGCATCATTAGTCCTATTTCTAATATAGGCTTTATGGATCGTGATTTCCATATACCGACTTTACAACAATCTGACCCTATTTATAAAAAACTTGAAAAACATTTAAAAGATATACAGTATGGATATATACCTGATCATCCATGGACTATAACTATAGATTGATATAAAATATATTTCAAATAAACAGGTTGTGGTTGAATTAAATTAAATATGTATTTTTAATATCTCTTCTAACAAGAAAAAAACAGAAATCGATAACAAGAGATATTATTAACAGACGATATGTTTATTATAGGAATAATGACCGTTTTGTATAAAATAAATTAAAATATTATTTATTTATAATATTGTATATATGAAATAGTGTAAAAAGATCTCTACAAATGTTTCATGTTAATTGTTAAGAGTTGTAATGGATATCTATAATTGTAAAAGATTTTATATGTATGATTCTAATTGTGATTTAACGAATGAATGCAACTCTTTGATGTGTGTTTTGTATATGCGAAATCGTACGTTGATGCTCGATACAAAAAGTTTGTACTTAGGTAACATTTATTTATATAAAATAATTTTTTTACAAGTTATTAAAGTAAATTGTTATATAAAATAAATTGTTTTATTATTGTAATAAAATGAAATGTTTAATGGTATTATTGACTCGATCGAAAATAGTAAACTTTGTATAACAATTAATTTCACATGGTTTATTACGCTATATTTATTTTTATGGTACTTATTAAACAATTGAATTATATAAAGACTCGGCGATAAAAATATAGTAAAATTTTATACATACAAAATTTTCAAATTTTATGATAATATCTTAAATACGTTATTGATTTTTTAACGATTAATAAAACTTTTAAGATACAAATTAATTTAACTAACGATTCGGAAAATCTAATACAATAAGCACATAGTAAGCACGATTTTCCTTAGTGTGTTTATAGTTTCTATTTTGTCCAATCTGTCGCTGAAGTCGCATTCACTACGAGCAATAGGTGTTGAGTAGCTTAGTTTTGTAACAATAATGTGATTGTAAGATCGTTCAGTTTTTTCAGTATTGTTATGTCAAAGAAACACGTGTTTACATTGCTTCTTTAATATATACATACATACACACACACACACACACACACACACATATATATGTTGATATTTGTAATTTATTTCTTTCATCATTAATCATAATACAGTGTAAAAGTATGGATTCACACGAAAAGGTTACATGGCAAATTACTAAAAATTCTGTAAATGATAGAATGATAGAATCTTCATTAGTTCATAGATTTAGTAGCTCAAAAAAATTTAGGAAAAGAACTAAATTACTTAATAATTGGTTAGAAAATCATAGAACCTTAAAAAGTTACAAGGATTATGTTGACATGAAAAAATTAATAAATAGAAATGAACCAAAAGATTCATTAACTGAAGACGATAATAGCTATGGAGAAGAGGATTATTTCATCAAGCATAGAAATATATATACAAGTAAGACACAGAAATCTAAAAATGAAATATATAATAATAAAGGCATTATTACTTCTACCTTAAAGAAGATCAAAACGCAAGAAAATGAAATTTCATTCACTGATTCATACTCGCATCGAACGAAGAAAAAAAATACAAGAACGAGATCAAATATTCTTCAAGATAAGTATCATGATAGTAAGTATTCTATATATTATTTTAAATCAACTTGAGCTAATTTTATTGAAATTTAAATATTTTGTATAAAGTTATCTTAGGATATTAAATCATTTTCAGATTTACAAAATACTGATGTTCCAGTTAAGAAAAAACAATCAATAGATTTACAATGTTTGAAAGAAACTGAGAAAACAGAACTTAAAGATAATAAAGAAAAGAGTTCTAATTTTTTTAATATCTGTGATGACAATACTGTAATTAAGACAAAAACAAAATCAACAGGAGCATTTTCTAATCGTAAATGTAATAATTCATCATTGAATGATAAAAAAACTTATAAAGAAATATTAGATTTTAAATGTCTTGAGAATAATGATGTTTCTACTCATGGTGTAAATCAGAAAAGTGTAGATAACTCTAAAATTTCAAAAATTGTTAATCATATTCAAGAGGATGTATCATATAATATAAGTAACATCAGGCAAACTACAGAAGACATTTTATATGACGTAACTCCTGAAAAACAAAAAATAGCAACTTGTAATTCTAACGTGTTGCGTGATAATATAGATTTATCCGATATTAAAAGTAGTAAAGATAAAAATGACATATGCTTTCTTAATTCATTTGCTAAACAAACAGAAAAGTCATCTCCTAGAATTATATCTTCTGAAATTATCAATATTAAATATAAAAAGATTAATAATGAAGAATCTTACAATAACTTATCGAATGAATTTTATAATAATGCCAAGTTATTAAAAAATAAGTATTTTCAAGAACTTTCAGAATATGAACAAGAAGAAGAACCACAAAAAAGTTTAACTTATGTAGACAGTACACATAGCAGTATTATATCAACATCTGAAAAACGCTTAAAACAGCTTAAAAATTTTAATTTGACTACAGAAGATAGTTCAAGTGAGGACGAAATGTTACAACAACAAAATTTAAATAAAGAAATTTTGTTTAATAATTCAAATTGTACAGTTACCAAAAAGATTATGACTTGTAATACAAATTTAAATTCAACTATAAAAAGTGCTTCAAGCGAGGATGAAATGCTACAACAAAATATAAATGAAAAGATTTGTATTAATGATTCAAATGATATTTCCAAAAAAACAACATGGAGTAAATTAAAATTAAATAAATCATCTAACATAGATCATAAAAGTAACATAGGTCAAAGTATTTTTAATATACGGAATAAAAGTAATAATATAAATCACAATAACAGTATTGATCATCACAGTGATGATAACAATAAATATTCCACAAAACCTAGAGAAACAGATATATCTAAAAATTATGAACCACTACAAACATTTCATGAAAGACCTTGCAATGTAAGATTAAAAATTTATAATAATTTATATACATTGTTTAGTATATATAATTCATGAAAATTTTGTTTTTAGTTACAAGATTTTATCAAAGAAGAAAAGTTATTTCAGGACTCAACTACATCAGCTTTTACACTTAAAGATCTCTCCAAAGACGATGAAATTTTTCTTTTAGATATTCCAAGAACAGTATGTATTATATTAATGTACGCTAATTAAAAGTATTTATCAATAATATTATTTTTGTAATGAACAATGTGATTTTTAATTTTAATATAGGTACAACTGGAAGATTTAAAAGGTCAAAGAATTATTTTAAAAGAGAAAAAATTAAAACTTGGGGAAAATAAATATGAGATTTTGTACAAAGACGTAGCATCTCAATCTTGTGTTTTTAGTACTTGTAAAAATAATAAACCATACAAAATAGGTATTAAATACTTTTTCTATTACACATGCAATCTATTACGCATATTGAATGATAATTGTTGTAATAATATTTTTCAGTTAACATTAAACCCACTGGCTCGATCGTGGTAAGACGAAAATTATATCCATCATATTTGACAAAAAATTCTGAACATAATATAAAACCTTATAATATTACATAACATTAACTAATTTATAAATTTACAAATAAATATGAACAAAATAATTGTAAATATTATTTTATCAATTATATTTTATTACTAAAACATTCTGTTTGTACTGAATTAATGTTGAATTTTATTACTAAAATATTCTATTTATATTGAATACAACATTATATGTATGTATGTTTGTTAGAAAAAGATCATTCTTGCAGATGAGAATAAATAATCCCTTCGATTATTTAAGGCTGTTCATCCTTGAATTTATAATGACTTACTCCAACAATGAGAACAAATGTAATTCTTGATCGATTTTGATGAACAAGATCTTATTTTAATGACACGATCATCTGTTCAAAAAGTTCCGAGACTAGATTAATAAAAATATAAAAAAATGTTAAGATTGCAGTCTCAAGTGTTCTTCAGATATTCTACGTAGTCTTCCTCCACTTGAGTACAACACATAGAATTCCAATTTTGAGAAATATTTTTTTTTAATTTATTAGTATTATTATATTTTCTTCCATTTGCGTTCATTAATTTCATCTTTCAATTTTTCTGTCGTGCTAAACTCCTTAACGTAGTAAGTCTTGGCTGGGACGAAGGAAAAAGAGATTATTTTTGATTGCGTTTTATGAAAAAAATTAGGCAGTTTATATATCCTTCTTGAAACCAAAGATATTGCAATCAAGAAGTTAAGAGTAGCGAAGGAAAAAAAAGGAAAAAGAAAATTTGAAAAAAGTAAAAGTAGACTTGCTCAAAGTTAAAAATCAATTGCAAGTATAGCTTTGGAAGAAAAGATAAAACAAGAAAAAATTAACCAGGAAATAGAAAAGAATTTCGTTCCAGATATAGTTTTCACGGAATTGTTTTAAAGTTAAAAGTAGAAGGTTACAAAAGGAAGAACAAGCATGACAATTCGACATATCACACAAAAAGTTGCAAGGAAAGAGTACAACGAAACTGACAAAAAATTAAAGGCTTATCACGGCTCTGAAATCTATGTCTATGATTTTAAGCATCGAATAAATTTCTAGGCGTTAGAAGTTATCGTCATTTGCTTTTAAGATTTCGTCATTTGTGTGAGATATAAAATGCAATTATATCGTTGGACAGTTAATTGACAGAGGGCCATCGTTAGACGCATTTGAAAGAAGCTAGGCTTCGTTCTCCTAAAAGATTTTAGAATGTGGCCACGTTTTAAAATCATATTCTCATAAATAACTTTACTTCTCACAAATACCAATATAAAAACCTTGTGTTACTATCGTATAAGAGTGCATGACAGAAGTTAAACTTTTTCAAATAATTTTGTCTCGCCTAATGTAGTTGGAATTAATTCCTCATCCAATTTCATCTACTTATAAATTTTTGGTTTCGGAGAAGACCGGTTTTAGAACTTATGCATGTATTCTTAAAATTTGTTTAATTTCTAATATGAATAGGTTACACTCGTGCAGGAAATAATTATTTTAAAAATGGAAGTTGTTATGAAATCTTTAATAATAAATAATACGATATTGTATTATTTGTGTTATCCAGTATTGGAGCAAATTCTTTAAGCTATTGAAATACTCTCATGAAATTTGCCATGCATTTGTACTTGAAATTTCAAATATTCGAGTTAAAACAGGAAAAAAATATTCCATACAAGACACTTGGACTTGAGCCAGTAACGTAAACATTGTCTGTTCCACTAAATGCATTGTTTTCGAATTAATTATACATTATTAGTATATAAAGTATAAAAATTTATGAAATCAAACAGACTTTACCATGTCTGATTTTCGAACTGGAATTGTCAGATTCGTAGCAGAGCATATTATCAATTGTGGTATTCGTATGTTATCATTTATATAAACGATTTATTCTAATAGTCGTGTTAAATATGTTCGTTTTACGTTATACATTATATTATCGATATCCGTACATATACGTAAAAATCCATACACATTAAGCTATAAAAGAATTGCTTTTCCATAACACATGAACGGAACATATATTGGATCGACGAGATAATAAGTTTATTCGAATGCACTAATAAATTTGTTGAAGTAAAAAGTGCATAAAAAGGGACAGTAATATTTTTATTGGTCGTGGAGTTAGCAGGATAGTTCATCGAAATTGTATAAACAATTTCATATGTGATCCTTTGTCCTGGTAACAGTATGAGTATTATATTGATATATAAAGGGTAAACGCTAGACAAACTCATGGGACATTTTGATTAGGAATTTAATTTCATTCTATTTAATGCTCAGCTCGACACATCATTGAAGACTACGTGCTTTTCTAAATTGCCTAAGCTTGGACGAAGATAGCAATGTACTTTTGATTTATGTGTTTTTTTTTTCTAGCGGGAATTTAAAGAGTTTCCAGAAGTAAATGTTCTATATAATAATATATGGCCCTTAGAAGAAAATACTGGATTTTATTTATTTATACTGGGTTTTACTTATATTATCGAATGGCGAACGAATGATTGAAATGTTTGTCTCAATAAAGTTTTGACTTTACGGTCTAAATATTCTGAGTATCAAACATGCAAATGTGGACCATGGAGATTCACTTAAATTTTATAAATTCCAATTTTGTCATTCCAAGAAAAAAGATGGGCCGACAACTAGGTGTGAATAAAGCAGTTTTTTGTGATATTGTATATCGATAATGCGTTTTTATCAGGCAAAAATGTTGAATTCCTTTTCCTCAGGTCCTTATGTTTATCTCTAATCTAAAAACCATGAAGTACATTTTATATCTGAACACTTATACTTGCTGTATACGTTCTTCTATCCACACTACAATTATTATTATCATATGATTATTTTGATATTATTGTTATTATTTAATATTATCATTATCATTGTGTTTTCTTTTTATTACCATTAGTATTATCAGCTTTATTATTATCATTATAATTGTAACAAGCTGATTCCTATTGAATAGCATACACATATAAACATAATACGCGTCATTCCACTATACTCGATTAGTTATAAATCATAAATTCCACTACTCCAACTTCCACGACGAAACTTCCAATTGGTCAGAATTCTTCCCCCAGTTCTTACGTTTTTTATTTTCAAGAACTTTCGTGTTACGAAGAGAGATGCTCGAAGAACACTTCTATTTCGACTACGAACCTGCTCTCCACTCTTAAATATTACTTTAAAATCTTGCAACATCTCTACACTTTCACATAGAGAAAAATAAACTTAAGTCGTTTAATTTATTTAGTGAAGACAAGTTGAATATCGTAGAAGAGTGCCATCGTTTCTATCTTGGTGAGTCAATAAGAAAGGAGAACGTTAAACAAATGGCACACTTACGCTACAACGTTATAAATGACTATAACAGAGTAAGTAAAGCAATAATTTTTCCTTCGCTATAAAGTATTGTTTGCATAATAATGTACACACGAATAGAACACTGAAGATGGCACTATTTCGCGAGAAAGAAAGCTTAGTAGTTTAGAATATTTGTAAGTATTTTCGTATACAAAAGTCGTTCGTCGTCTTATAGATCTAGGTAACGATTTTCGAAAATTTAGAAAGTGTTTTCATCGATTAGCTTCGATTGAATCGTTTAAAAAACGTCAATATCATTGGGAAGAAACATAAAAAAAAAACATTTTAAAATATGTGGTATCCGATATTCTAAGTTTAAAACAATATGGCGGATGCTGAAGTATATATATAGATACATACATTTAATAATTGGATAGGAAGCGTACGATTACGAAAAGACGTTGACGCTATAATATAATTCATATTCTTGATACAATTATGATGTTCACAATAATAACTTTTCATTAGTTTCTGATTTTTATTTAGCAATTTATCTACTTCATAATTGGGTAAGTGCCCATTCAAATTCATAATTTTTTACATTAACGATTGTCCATCTGTACATGTTCCTTTCTTATTGAATTTGGACAGATTTTTTACAAAGTTGAAATGAGGTATTAAACTGAGAAAAGCATTATTTTCCACGTCTGGGGACAACCAGGATTTGAAATCATTGAAGATGGCATAGTTTACGAAAAATGAAAGTTTCATTGTTTAACAGTTTAGCTTTTATTTGCGGATACGAAACATGCTCGTAGTGTTACAAGTCTAATTATTTTCAAATATTCATAAAATTACCGTCGTTACCTTCAAACCAATTAAAAAAGAAAAACACGAAATATCATTGGGACAAAGCACAGGAGAAAACGTTTCAACATACTTAGGGTCATTCAACCCATTTGAAAAATTATGTATCATATATCGCAAATATATAATTCTTGGAATAAGAAAGGCTACGTTGATAAGATATTGACTGTTGCTTGCTTTCAATTTTGCACATTAATAGAAGAATAATCAAGAAGAGTCAAATTATCGCTTGTACGAATTGAAGGCATTAGTAATCTGTTGTACGTTGGAACAATTCCGCGTCGATT
This sequence comes from Vespula pensylvanica, assembly GCF_014466175.1. NCBI lineage: Eukaryota > Metazoa > Arthropoda > Insecta > Hymenoptera > Vespidae > Vespula > Vespula pensylvanica. The sequence goes on from NC_057704.1 coordinate 3,271,661, forward strand.
AAATTTATTTTTATATTACGATTAAAACGGATTATCATAATCTTATTGTTCGCATGAAAAATTAATACGCGAATATAAATATGCTGTTGTTTTGCACGATTATGTGGATTCAACTATGTTATATATTACCAGAAAGGTAAGGTACCTGATATTTATGAGCATAAATGTAACATTTTCAAAAAATAAAATATTGTCATTGATTTTACTATTGTCAAATAGAATGTTTGTAATGTATATAAAAATTTAAATTTTATTAATATTGTTAATATAGTCATATTATCATATTATTATATTAGATATTGAATTTTTCGTGTGGATATGCTCACAGATATCTTTAAGTCTCTATAGTCTGAAACATAAGACTTAGAAGATACGGAAAATATCACTCTTGTTTTATTCATATCGAGTGCGATTTATATTTCCTTATTTCGGTTTTCTTTTTTTTATTTTCTTTGCAGTGATAAAAATAGAATAAAATTTATAACCGTATAGTACCGTTGAATTGTATTAAATGAAGAAACAAATGACAAATAGAAAAAAAAGCAGATCAAAATCCGTGTACCTTTAAGACTTATTACCAAGTCTACAAATACGACAGAAATGATAATGTATGAAATGATATGTATGTCTAAATGACATATTTTATTCAATCCGTATATATTTTAAATATATATGTTCCTTCAAACATTTCAAAAATGAATAAACAAAAAGGAAAAAAATTAGGTCTTCGTTTGATAGGTGCTTACAAAGTTTTTCGGGTGAATTGCTCTACCATCTGAGCTACCGAGGAAATTTCCGGCTAAATTTACATTCAGACACGTCTGAACATCTGTGATTGATATAATTCGAGATTAAAGGGTTATTGGTCCATCAAGAATGACCGATTTCTGATTCGGATACATCCTCCTCCTAGTGACAAGTTAGTGAGTTCAATTGTGATTTTTCTATTCTTAACACGTTGATTAATGGTGTTTGTATTCCAAATCTTTTTTTTTCTTTTGTCAGAGAATAGGGGTGTATGGGAATTATCATTTTCTACATATTAGAAAATTTTTGTCACTTGTGTTGCGATACAACACTAGTTCAAGGTGAGGTATAATGGCGATAGGAAAGTTGGATATGGAGTTTACAGGGGATGGGGGGGGGGGGGAGAGCAGAAAGAACTCTGTATATTTATCCGAGATTAATAATACTCGTACAATAAATCGCTGCTCAGAAAGATAAGAATTGAAAGAAGCCTGAATCTAACGTTTTTCTTATACTGAGGAAGGAGTCGTGGGAGAGAGGAGGTTTGTCGCTGCGTGCCTCGACCGGGGCTCGAACCCAGGAGCATTCACTTG
>NC_057704.1:3273100-3277513 GCF_014466175.1 Vespula pensylvanica
AGGTTTGTCGCTGCGTGCCTCGACCGGGGCTCGAACCCAGGAGCATTCACTTGCCGAAAAAGCACTCTGCCATTTGAGCCACGAAGATCTATGTTTACACATCTATGTAATTGAATTTATATATTGCATTCAATATCTTGCTACGTTTATAAAGTTTTACATACATTAGAGAGAAATTATTTTTCTATGACCATAATGCTATGTATACTATGTATAACTTAGTAGTACATGTTTAATTTTTAACAATAAATATTTAATCAACTATTTAGTAACGTATAGAGTTACGTATACACTGTAAAAATACTTCCGGTAAGTCAGACGACGATTACGAATACTTACGGTAGAAACCAAGTGCTTCCGAAATATTTCCGAAGTAATAAATTATTTAATTTTTTCTCCTTTCTTTCTCTCGATTTCATTTTCATATTACACACTCACCTACGCAAATAAATGTAGATAACTCTACAGTTGATGTAGAGTAAAATAATAAAAAATATTAAAATACATTAAGATGAAGTGTCTGAATCTCCTTCGTCTCTATTAGCCACGAACAAGCAGTAAAATGAAATATTGTATCTTTGTCAACGTGTGCATATTTACGAAGAGTGTACTTTTATAGACACGTATGTATTGTACATATACTTTATACATATACATACATCAGTATGTGTATGATGTAAACAGTTCGCATTCGTCCTTACAGCTTATAGGAAGAGAAACGCTATAAATTTTACATACGTATGCAAACGTTTCGTGTTTATGTTGATACTTCCACGGAACATAAAGGATTACACAGTACTGTATGGAATGTTTACATAAAAGAATAGCCTTGAACGTCATATCTTTATTCAAGCGATATTGCCACTTTGTCTAGCATGGTTAGAACTCAAATTTCGGTATACCCAACAGTCGATTCGTCATAATTTGCTTGAGAGAAATGCTACCCATACGAGATTCTGCACTTACTCAACTCTAGACTTTGTTAACTATATATTTTTGCACTTTTGGAATTGAGTAAAATTGATAACCAGAATCTTTAAGAGAAATGATATGAGATACAAACTCTTCATTTCGTTTGAATAAATTTAATTCTATTCATCCGTAAATTATTTAGTATGAAACACAATGATTTTAATTATTGTCTATTTTTTTTCTACTTCTTCCTATGCGAGTATTCATGCATTATTTACATACACAATTATTTGAGAAACTTGCGTACGATAAATCATAGTAAATAATTTGATAGATATTTGAAGACTTTTTTATCTGTTCCACTTATCTCAAAAGCTGCGATGCGTATTGTTAATTATTCCAGTAAATTAAGAATAGAGAAGAAAAATCTCGGAGAAAGATTACTATCTTTCTTTGTAGAATCTCTCTTTGTTTAATCTATTCCTTTTTATATGTCGGTTAAGTGCGAGTGAAAGGATAAGAGTTGAAAATGTGAATTTAACAACTATGCTCGAGATAGGGAATTAGCAAAACATCAATGTGGATATATAAGAAAAATCGGGAACCTTCGAAAGAACACGTAAGGAAACAAGAACTCTACATTAAGAACGAACAAAATGAAATGTTTATTTCATATTATCTCCAACGATATCACAGAAAGGAGGTTCTTATGAAGAAAAAGGAGAGATTGAAATGACCTTGAAATCTTTCATTAAAGGAAAAGCAATAAATTCTATCGTTACGTTTCGGAAGTATAACAAATGTACCGTGAAAGAAAACGAAATTTTTCGTACAATATTTTTCAAATAATCCAGAAAAATCGAATTATTGTTTGTATAAATTGTGGACATTGGTAAACTGTTGTACATTTGAACAATTCTGAGTCGATTAACTGTATTTTTATATTACTATTAAAACGGACTGTCATAATCTTGTTATTCGTATGAGAGGTTAAGATGAAAATGCAAATATGCTATTGTTTCACACGATTTTATGGATTTACCTATACTATATATTAACAGAAAGTCATATTCGTTATATTTATATCAGTACAATTTATTTTTTTTATATTGGTTTACTTCTTGATTTCTTTTGCAAGGATATAAATAAAACAGAATTTGTAACCATATTATGTACGGTTGGATTATATTAAATGTATAGAGGATATCTTTGTTTTCTAAGTACGTAGCGAATTAAGATGAAGAGACAAATTCCCTTGTCGAGAACGAGAATTACCAATATATCGGTATATGATTTCGTTTTTATGTACCATTATTGCAATAATATATATGTAATGTATTTTAATCATGATTGATCATTCCCCATGCTACATGGTATAACCATATATCTCTATTAATTACCAATATGATAGAAATGATAAAATATGTATGGCCAAATGACATATTGAATCCGTATATATTTTAAATATATATGTTCCTTGAAATATATCTCAGGAATGAATAAAAATTAAAGAAAAAAAAAATTGTCTTCGTTTGATGCTTACAAAGTTATTCGGGTGAATGCTCTACCATCTGAGCTACCGAGGACATTTCCGACGAGATTTACAAGCAGGCACGTAATTACATCTGTGATTGATGTAATTCAGGATTAAAGTGTATTGGGTCTAATTTGTATCATCAAGAATAACCGATTTCTGATATCAACAAACATCTTTTCATGATTTAACTATTACACCTTTCTGAACAATTGTGGTTTACCTATTATTAATACATTGATTTTTTGCGTTGATTTAATGCGTTTCTATTCCAAAATCCTTTTTTCTTTTGTCAGAGAATAAGGGAGTATGGAATTATTATTTTCCACATAACAATTTTGTCACGTGCGTTGCGACACAACTACACGTTCAATGTGAGGTATAATTGGTGATAGGAAAATGGGTTATTGAGTAGAAAGGATAGTGGGGGGGGGGGGCAGAACAGATAGAGCATTGTTACATTTATTCGAGACTAATAGTATTCGATATAGTACTAGAATAAATCGATGCTTAGACGAATTGAAAGAAGCCTGATTCTTTCTATCACACGTTTTTCTTGGATTGGTCGAGTGAAGGTGGTGGTGGGGGTGTTTTTCGCTGCCATGTCTCGACCGGGGCTCGAACCCGGGACCTTTCACTTGCCGAACAAGCACTTTGCCATTTGAGCCACGAAGACATATGTTTACACGTTTATGTAATTGAGTTTATATATTTCATCCAATTTCTTGCTATGTTTATAGTTTTATATATATTAGAGAGAAATTATTTTTCTGCGATTATAACTTTACGTATACTATATATATAAAACTTAGTAGTACATATTTATTTCTCAACAATAAATATTTAATCAACTATTTAGTAATGCATAGAATATTTCCGATAAGGCAGATGCTGATTACGAATTCTTACGATGGAAATCGAGTGCTTCCTTAGATTTGTTATGTAAATCAGCGGCAGTCCCAAAATAGACGTTAATTATCTTATACAAAACTAGTTCTGTTGCGTAGAATTTTTAAGTTTTATTTCTCTCATATGTTCTTAATAACATTAATGTACACATCAAATCTATAAATACAATTATCGGTAATTACTTTACATTTCCTCCAGCTTGCCATGTATATATTCTTTTTTTATTATGTAATATTACATAATAGAAGCTTAAAATGACCGAAGGACATAGTTTTGTCCTTATCTCATATTTTTTATGAATATAATAATTAAACAAATGTAATATTTATTATTCAGGGTTTATATGTATTGTAGTAATCTATTCAACTAAAATATGTGTAATATATACCTATAATTATATAGCTAATTTAAAATTATAAACAAATGTATACAGAAGTATTTCTCTCCTGTTTAAATGATTATATGAATGAAATGTAACTGTCATATTTTCTTTGATGTAGAAAGTCGGATAAACTTTTGCTATGAGCCATGGTGAAGTGTAGTTTACTCAATATAAATTTGTAAAGAAAATACGAATCGATAAAACACATATAAGGGGTGTTTAAACGGGTCTGAAATCATAGATTGTTTTGTTAATTTTCAGAAAATATTAAATAAATATTAAAAAAATATTGGTGTGGTACCTGGCACGAAATCAACAACATGCATTGCCACCAGCCATTATTATTAAATTAGCTGATCTACAGATATAATTGGCAAGTAAGGAACGAAGATATCTGCAAGGTGTACAGCATAATAAAATCATATCAATTTGAATGTGCATATTTTTTTTTTTATATTTAAGAATCGTGGAAAGCAACGAGGATGTCCTTATATTGTAGGCTTTGAGTTTGTACTGAATACTCACCTCTATCCAGAATATAACGCAATAACCTTGTACTTACTTTTTAATAATATACATGATTCTTTTTCTTAATAGTTCGTATGAGAAGAAGTATTCAATTTAGTTTATAAGCAATGGTAAGGTTATATTCATGGTCGGAAATTTAGCATTAATT
>NC_057704.1:3277613-3306520 GCF_014466175.1 Vespula pensylvanica
AGTTTATAAGCAATGGTAAGGTTATATTCATGGTCGGAAATTTAGCATTAATTTATAATATTCTTTTCAACTAAAGATCGTTAAAAGCTGTACGTCTCTCCAGATTTACGATCCAAAAAAATTTATGAATTCTACAAAAATTTATGTCATTTTGAAATCTACGAGCATTTAAATATTGAAGTCGATCATTTTTATAAATATAGAAAGATCTAATGACCTCAACTTAAATATCGTGAATAAATAGATAATTCGAGATACTAAACCGTGTTTTATTAAATTGCATGTCCAAATACTTGTAAAATAAATTGTACGAATACATGTAATATATACGACTGAGGGATATGCTGTTATCACAAATTCGATGAGCGATTATTAACATAGTAGATAGAAGTCCGCGATCAGGCTCTTCGTGAATTGGCGGATATTATTAAATATTTTGTGCAGAATAATCTTACAAAAATAGGCTATCTCAACAGCTCTAAAGTATGGATTCCTTATTATAGAAAAGAAGCTTTTGAGATAACTTAATACATGCAGAAAAGTTATACTTTTTTAATTTATTGAGTCTCTGAAGGGAGAAATATGTTCTAATCAATACATAAAGGTAATTTGTAGGGTTGAAATATGTTTCTGTCTCCGTTACTATGATACCTTCCTTTCCTCTTATACACTACAATGGAAAAGACATTAAAGAATCAATAATTTACTGTTCGAATCTAACGAAAGATTATTGGTTATATAATCTATTGATATATATAATCTAACGAAGATTGTGGTTTTAAATTCCAACTCTCGATTCGACGCGAGGTGATTTTACGTACTTATTTATCTACGTATATGAGAACACATGAATGCCACAATAAATATTTATACTTAACCAAAGTTATATACCACATCCAATTTCTTGATATACTTATAAAGTTCTATATAATTTAATGAGAAATTATTTTTCTGCGACGTCATGATTCTACGTAATAATATATTCAACTTGTTTGTACATGTTTATCTTTTAACAATAAATTTTTAATGAACTATGTAGTAATATGTAGAGTTACGTAACGCTCTAAGTATACTTTATAGTTACGTTAAATCAAGTGCCGATTACGAACACCGATTAACGAACGCCGATTAAGAAACCGAGTGCTTCCGTAGATTTCTGAATTAAACCCGCCGAAGGCATAAAGTCATAGTTACTTATTTTATACGAAACTAGTTCTGTTTAGAATGATTTTTTAGTTTTATTTCTCTAAATTACTCTTAATAACACTTATATATTCTTATAAATATATAACTGCGGTAGATCGATAATTAGTTTACATGCAATCGATTCATTTGCTGTTACATGCAATTTCCATCATTTGCTGTATCATTTCCTTCCTATCATCGATGCTGTTCGTGATAAAATATATAATAGAGTTGATAATATTTGTGTGTTCGTATAATCTTCATATTTTCTAATTAATGTCTAAATATCGGGATCGGTTTCAATTTGATCAAACGTTGGTAACATTATATTTCATTTCTATCTCTAAATTTTTTTTCGATTACCACTCCTTTCTGTGGATAAAAATGTATGCCTTTATTAGTAATACTGTTTATTTTCGTACTCTTCGTACTTATTTTTTCTGCATACGGACAATCCTTTTTTGTTCTCAGTACTTTTATCTTCTCTCGTTATTCTGTGATTTGTTTGCTACTTTTTTAAATCAAAACTGTATAGTGTTGGCTATCCTTGCTCTGTAGTATTTTTGATATTTGTCGTTTGTAGATTTGATTATTTTATTTTTTTTCTTTTGCTGTATCCAACAGTTATTTGAACGTTTTTTCACTACCTCATTTATTCTTCTTTATTCATAATTATTTAATCGACATATTTAGAATATCGGGGCTCTTTTTATGAATATCGGACTTTCAGTACATTTTACAATGTAATTTTTCGTCGATGTAATCAGGTAACGGTTTCTTTTATTGATCATGCTTTCCTGCGAATAAAAAGATACATAAATATTTCATTTCTGTTTGTTTACCCTCGCTCGATTCCGAACATACTGCCTTGTTCTCTGAATTGTTTTCTACGTCCGGCCAGATTTTTGTTGTCTCTAAATAAGTTATTTCAATAGCTCTGTTGGTATTTTCTCATATATCCATACTTGGTCTTAATAATCTTTATCCTCTAATGTTATTGACGTCTGTTGTACTTTTATAGATTTTATTTGTTTACTCTTTGATGTATTCGAGCTGTTAAATAGTTCCTTCACTATATCTCTTAGTCTTCATATTTTTAATTATTTATCCAGCATTTTATAATTTTTGATGCGCTTTTTACGACTATCGAATAAGCAGGGCATCACACTATTAACAATGCTATATACTAACTACAGAAATGATTATACCATTCCAAACATATTTTTTTAATCTATATGTAATATAATGATCTTCGCAGAATTTCTATTTGTTTTAAATACGCGTTTTTTTCCCGTGTAATATTCCACTTTTGATAATTTATCACATTTCATTATCCTTGAAATACAGTGCAAAGAATGATGATTGATAGTTTATTATGCTTGCTAGACATGACTGACTTCATCCTAGTGGCTACACCGTACATTTGCCGTATCGCTAATCGCGGTTTTTGCATTTTCCTGCATAATTTGATTACTACATACATAAGTATGAGAAAATTATAAAACTTCGATAAAAGACTACATCTTATTTTCTCATTAGGGTATGTGTTGTGCTATAATACAATAATTATTATTGTATTAGCACACTTTCTCGTCAATAATAACAGGCAAGTTAGCTTTAAAAAACAATTTTATTCATCTTTTTTTTAGATATAATATTGGAAGTATCCGCATTGTTTCATTAGCTTTGATCTTCTATGATACGAATTGTAAAATAGGATTTCTTCCACTGATTGGATCATTTACGAAAGTGCATAAATACGCCGTAAACAGAAATTTGTTCGTTGGAAGATTAAAAATCGTTGGAAACTACGAAATTAAATTTTTTCGCTAAAAAGGATATTAAACCTACATCACGTTTGATGTAAGAAGGACTATTACACTATCTGTATGTATGTTATTAGTGTGATCAATTTTGTAATGTCCTCGTTGCCTGTTCGCATCGATCATACATCAATCTCTTTTCTCTGTCTCTCTTTTTGTTTCACTCATTTAAAGCACAGTTGTTTTATAGTTAATATTTCCTCAACTTAAGTAACTTAAATTTTCTATTGGACCGCAATTATTCAAAATTTATATTCTATAATTTTAATATAGTTTTAATTTATATAAATATTAGAGAAATTACAGATAAAAAGGATTAAAACTTTTAAATTAATAATAAGAATATTTTAGTGGCATCATTATATTGTTCATCGATTATTATCATTATAATATTAGTTTATGTATCTCCATCATTTTATCAACTTGGATAAATAGAATGTTGCCTGTGCCTCTATTTCACATGGTCTACAATTATTCCATATAAAATTTTATTGTGTATTTGAATTTGAGTGTTTTATAAGCGAAAAGGACTGATTTCAGTTGCGTAGTATATTAATGGAGCTATTATTACTTCTTTCTACTGTAATACTCTGTGAACTTCTATTATCCACTACAACTTCTATTTTTCATCGTTATACTAATGTTGTAGTGAAGATTGACAATTTCTACTTATAATCACCTATCGATAGTTACGTTCTGTGTTATAATTTATATTAAAATAATATAATATATATGTATTTACAAATAATTTTGACAAAACATTCGATAAAATCCTGTTTTTTGTCTGAAATATGTGTCAATTATTTTTATTAATCTCCATACTTTGTTCCCGAAATAAATTTGTATCACCGTCATATTACTGTGAGAAATACGCTAGCATCAAAAAAAGGTATAAATATCAGAGATCGGAAAGTGTTTGCAGCTTACTAACACTAGCTACTTTAATCCATATGAACTCGATTGATATATTCTTATTAGAGGGATATAACTTATATACTGATAAGATAGGTGCATAGTGGGGGCAATGTATCATGAATTCACTTGTATTTTGTTCAAAGGTGTCACTGATATCACGCATTCTTTGGACGAAAAGAGATGAATAGTCTTAACATAGCTTACTATATTAGACTCGCTGATAACGAATCAAGCAAATCTTATGGGAACAAACGACGTATGTATAAAACTGTAAGACATTATGATTCGTTTTTCATTTTCTTGTTTCTTTGTTGCAATATTTTATTTTTCAAATTTTTACATCAAGGAAAAATTGTCTCTTTGTTTTTTTTTCTGTGAAAAGAGATTTCGTATTCCGTTATTCTGCTTTTAACGAAAAAATTATATATATATTACATATATTTAAATAGTTTTTTCTTATACACATAGACATTAAATTAGATATATTATATCTGTTTAATTATTATTTGAACAAATTACGTGAAATAAAACTTTCAAATATATCCATCGTTTTTGACGATATCAGAGAATGAAATAAAGACAAAATATGACTCTTATTTAGTAGAAGAAGGCTTGTAACTTAATTAAACTGTAGATTACGTTATTTGAGAAATTAGATAGATAATTAGGTTATAGGTATACATATATAAATATTAATAAACAGAAATTAGAAAAATACTACTTAAAACTCTAACATAACAGCACGATTTATAAAAAATCACTAAGTATACCTCCATGATTTTAGCATGTTCTTTCCACGAAACTTTTGCAAGTACTCGGGTTCTTTCATAACTACTTGTAAACGGCATTCGACTCAAGTATAAACTTATGTAACGTGTATAATTATGTTAACGTACACGTGCGCAACCTCAACAATTCATAGTACTTTCTCCTAAGGGCCATATATTATTATGGAGAATATCTGCCATTGGGAAGACGTTGGACAATTGCTAAAAAAACGCGTGGATAAAGAATACATTCCTACCTTTATCCCAGCTTTAGACATTTGTCGTCAAGCAGATAATTTTCAACAATGTGATGAGTAGAGCAATAAATCAACAGTGAAAAGAGATTTCTAGAAAAAAAAATTCATGGGTTTTTCTGCGGCTATTCTTCAAAGGCCAATGCAATAGAATTATCAGGACGAAGACCACACAAAAGATTATTTAAACATTTCGAACGACATATTCTGATACACCCACGATTAATAAGGATCATCTTCTTTCTATATATTTTTTATTGAAACGTTTTCTTTTCCATCTACCTTCTTTAGTGCATTATTTCCTCTTCGGATAATTTGCGAGAAATTGTTAAATCAGTCGATAAAAAGCATTTGTATTCAACAGTAAAAAAATCGAATCTTATCAATGTCATGTCTCAATCGCAGCTTTCCATAAAGGTTTAGTCCATATATATCTCTTCATCATCAAGATCTCTTAATGTTATTGAGTTACCTTTCTTTCTATGTAGCCAATACTAACTACACACACCCAACGATGCACGCATATCACAACTGTATTTCTGTTTTTCAAAATATATTGTTATAATTTTCATTCACGAAGCATTCTTTATGGCACATCAATCACCCTTCCGGGACCATGGTGTGCGGTATCTTGCTGAGACCATTCAACTGTTTCCTACTCTCGTCAAGCTGCACTTATGGGATTATATTTATGGAAACTCATGATTCTACAGTTCTGTCGATTAGGAAGAGTCGGAGGGCCAGATTCTTCGTGCGAATTGACTATCATTGTCGGCCTGATGCCAGAAACGCAACGAAAAGCCATCTGGTAGTTGCGGCCTTACGACGTAAAATTGATTGTGTATTAGTGCAATCGATTTAATTTATACGTTTTGTTCATTTTTGCATATTATAAATATTAATTTAATTGATTAAAAATTTATTTTTAAAAGATGAACATGTAATACTAAATGAAATATATGATTAGGTTAAGTTAGGAGGACAGAAAAATAATTTTCGTTACATTATATAGAATTTAATATACATATCTGAAATTGTTTCATACATAAACATGTTTAAACAAAATTTTGTACGTAGATCTTCGTAGCTCGGTGGTAGAGCGTTCGGTCGGATCGGAAAGCGAAAGATTCTGGGTTCGAGTCCCAGTCGAGAGAACTAAGGCTCAAAATTTTCTTACGGAACCAAAATTTCGAGCGGAGTTAATTTACATCTTTCCGCTTATGTATCCCCCCATTGCAACCTAGCAAATCGCATCTTGTATCATTCATATACTTATAGATAGCAATAATTCTCAACGTGCCTCTATCGCTTACTGAGATTATTAGTTTGTAAAATGATGTGATTATTAAGAGTGAGATTAGTATGTAAAATTGAGTGTATTATTATTTATACATAGTATTTTTATAAAAAAATGTGTATTTCTCTTGTGTTATACTAGCCATTTTTCGGGTCTAGCAAACGCAGAGAATCTATATTATAATATTCTCTATTTTCAGACATATATATCTCTATTTTAATAAATTACTCATTTCTGTGATTTAGATATAGAAAAAATCTTTTCCTTTCCATCGTTTTTGGGAAGAAGAGATCCATTATTCATTCATCCAATCCTGGGGGTTGAAAATTCACAACTTCTTCCATCTGGAGTTGTAGTAATTGTTTCCATTGGAAAGTTTGAGCTGATAGTTCCTCGATAGCTCAGATGGCTAGAGCAGTCGCCCGTATATCTCTGAAAATCGAGCGAAGACTTAATTTTTTTCTTTCCATTTTTTAATTTCTACTATATCTCGCATGAAATATTCAAATTTGAAATATTTCAGCATTTAATAAAATACGTAAATACTTATAGACATATTTTTTTCTTTATATATTCTGTATGTTGGTTAATAATTAAAGATTCACGGATTTTTTCTGGTTTTTTTTCTATTTGTCATGTGATTGTTCTATGTAGTTTTCGACTATTATTTTTACAATAAGTAACGTACGAAAATTGCACTATTAAAATTCATGATTAATACCGTACCGTGGCAGTGGTACTTGGCAAGAAGATCAGTGATATATCGATATGTCGATATAGAGCAATAGCATAATAACTTAGGAAAGCGAACATAAAGAAATGATATTATACAAAAATGATGCAAAAAAATAATAAGTTCGCTATAGATAATATTGTAATAATAATCATTTTTAATATCTTACTCTATTTTTCTTGAGTATTTTCATTTCACAAATTGGAATTGTAAAGCAAAAATTGCAAAAGAATAATGGCCGAACATATATATTTAAAAAATTTCAAATTTGTTCGAAACTGATATATATATAAAAAAATATTACTATTTTATGTTTGGTATTGCACTTTTATACAAAATATTCATTAATTTTTCGAAAGTGTAACTGATTAGAATTATGTTCTAACCTGCTTAAAGATTAATCGAACAGTTACTTTGCAATTTAGCATCAATACGTAGCGATCTGGAAGATGAAGACGAAGTTTATCTATATTTACATGGGTACTCTTCAACTTACTTAGGACCATTATAAATATTGAAATAGTGACACATACAACTAATATTCGGTATATCTGCAAGGGTGTAAGACAATCGTAATTAGGAAGTTAAAGCAAGAACATTAATCCTTATATCTTTCATTACATTCTACGTATCAACTCTTCCCTAATAAAAATACTACAAATTATTATAGATGGAATATCAATCAAGAAGATATATGGGACGTATGAAAATTTCTTATGGAAGTTCGTTATATAATAAATAAAAATTTCAAGAGCGTTGTCGGAATAGTGTAAATACTATTTTATTAGTCAGGATACTGCATTATTAATGGCGTAGTGTACTGATAGTCTGATTATTGTTAAAATAACGTTAATAAATATACGAAAAATAATGGTTTAAATAGTTAAGAATACGACGAAGAATCAGTCGCTTAAGTCTCTGACATATCAAGGAAGAAGAAAATAAACAAATAAGATCTACTAAAGAACAACAGAAGTCAATGACATTAGAAGATGACGATAATTAACATGAAAAGAATGTTGGTGAGAAAATAGGGACAATAATACAGATCTAACCAATAATAAATAACGACGGAAATATCAATACTGAGAACAAATGGATAGAAAAGTGAGTAAATGATAATAAAAAGTAACGTATCTTTTTATTCTCAGGAAGACGTGATAAGTACACGAAATTTTAAAGACATAAATGGAATATTATCAGCATTCGACTCAACTAGATAAATTAAAGCGAAGCTATTATCAATCGATATTGATAGATTAACTGAAAAATATGACGAGTATGAGACTTTATATGCATTAGACGATACAATTTTTAAGTACTACAAATTCGCCAAATTGGGAAGAGAAGCAGCACGATTAATTTAATACACGGTGAAAATGATAATTTTCCTTTTTGACAAAAAGTAAATGCACCAGAATAGAATAGAAAGGTAGGACACATGAACACTCGAAAAAGTAGGCGAATGTACAGAAACAGGAATGTCAGAAAAGGAATCACTCGAATGGATATGCGAGCGTCTAAAAAATATACGATTCCAAGAGCAAATTTCTTTCAAGATATACAAAATCAATTTTCTGAATTAAGAATTCCAGCTAGTAGAATATTTTCAAAAATTCCAATTATCGGATATTAATTATTTCGACAGTTATGCATTTCAGTAATATACTTAGAAATTTTCCTGAAAAAATCTGTAAATTTGATGAATCTATATGCTTTTCTATAAAGAAGTAGTGTCTAGGACTACACTCCTTTGAGTAGCATATATTATAGTGGCATAAAGTTACAACCAGTGGAAATTTGGCTAAATACAAGAATGAAAACGAATTGTCTGTAATTGTTATTGAAGCTATAAAGTAACATATAAAGACATTCATTATATACTTTTTGAACTATATTCATGTTTCTTCAATCAAAGTTGTGACGACTGTTTAACGCTGTTATTCGAAAATTTACGATGAAGACATCGTTTATCGTCACTTCCTCATTAGAAATTGCTGCTGATATTGGCACAATATTATTCAACGATGGAAATTCTGTCCTTTCAAATCTTTTGTGAATATTAATTGTGAAAGTAGGGGAAAATCATTATTGTGCAATAATGGATATATTTCACATTAACCACTTCGAGCATCATGCACGGGAAAACCCATACCAGTGCAGTTTACTGATAAAAGCATCAATAACAACGATGAAGACTATAATTCGTATGCTAAGAAATTCCTATACGGTCTATGCTTAACTCTTCAGGAAGTTCAGTAAGTTAATTAACTTCACTTTTCATTTTCGTATGAATTACTATTGAAACGTTAAACGCGCCTTTCTTAAAAAAGATTTTTTTTTTATCCGCGTTAACAATATACCTAAAAAATTATGAATTCAATTACTATTGCCATATTCGCATTTTATTTGCAG
Organism: Vespula pensylvanica; assembly: GCF_014466175.1. Classification (NCBI taxonomy): domain Eukaryota; kingdom Metazoa; phylum Arthropoda; class Insecta; order Hymenoptera; family Vespidae; genus Vespula; species Vespula pensylvanica. The sequence continues at coordinate 3,287,003 of NC_057704.1, forward strand.
AAGTTTTCTTCCTTAATAAATGACTATAATTTTTTTGATTAGTTATTCGCTTCTATTTTTGTTCTATCGGATAAAAAATTTTATTTCTTCCTAAATTTCCTACTTTTTTTGAACAATTTTTATTTATCTTTTTTTATTTTCATTTTTTTTTCGTTAGGTAATAATCCTTATAAAATTCATTAATTCAATTTTTTATTTCAACTGAAATATAATTAACAGTATCATTATCTTTCTCTTAAAGGACTGACTTTCCAGTTTTGAAAAGTGGATGGATTCTATTGAATTAAAAAGAATTATTTTTATTTTTTCCAATATCTAATCAACTATTGGGAAAATTACAAAAAGATATATAATTTCCAAAAAAAAAACATTCCGAAAACAATTTTACTTTTCGAGCGATTACAGTGGACTGCTCTCTTAAACATTATATCGTAATAATGAGAATAAAATTAATGGAAGTAGAATGACAAGAATGAAATGCTTCAAATGTAAAGGTGGTAATCAGATAGACATTGCAAAGAAATTGGAATTTTGAATTGATCACATATTATCACTGAATATCTATCAATGAAGGATGATCATCACAAATTGGACGGTAATTTTTCAACATTACAGTAGAAAAATTGATACCTAAAGTCTATGTATTTACAAGTAAAAATCTGGGTTCGATGAAAATTTATTGCGATTAATATTATAGAAGACTAAAGCTATATCAAGCAAATGAATTTATTTCGATTTAAAAAAGCATACCTGTCACTGGTGAAAGTAAAATTTTGACCCGATGTAAAGAGACATATGAAGTATTTATGGCATTTCATAACGACGGATATTTCATACAGGATATTTGCTGAAGCACTCTATGCTATTGCATACCTTCGATGTTATCTACTAACGATTATTATGTCCTTCGGTGTAATTTAAGATTGATCAGTTTGGGTTAAGCGAAATTTTTATCAATGACTAGAAAATTTAAAGAACATATATTCGAAAGTGAGTAGAGAACGATAGCAAGAAATAGAAAGATATCTGATAAATTAATAGACTGGGAAGACAATAGCCATGTTTCATTTCATCAATTTTTGATTATTACTCAAAAGCAATAAAATTTCAATCAGTATACTCATAATGTAATCCTTGTATATACGTTGGTTTCGAACTCTAGAAAATGTATCTGTTGATCCGGAAATGTACTTATAAATTATTCGATGTTAAAAGTTTCGAAACTTTGACAACTAATACTTAAATGTTAAGTATCAGTAAATTTTTAATAGCTTATCGTAGCTTTAAACATTCGTGTTTCTAACATTTAAGGTATTTCGAACTTGTTTGCTGCAAAGTGAGTTCATTAAAAACAAAAGTATATAACAAGCTATAAATTATTGTGATGATCGTCTCATTATTCAATCGAAGTATTCGTAAAAGGTTTTAATTTACTTGATCAAAGCTTCTAGCATACTTGGAAGTACTGTTTATGCCTCTCAAAATATTTACAAAGAGTTTGGAATCTATTTCTATTGGAGTCGAGTTTTACTTGAAAGTATTGGTTTGTATTTTTCGAAAAATTCGAAACTGTCCAGTTAAATCCGTATCTAGTTTTCGTCAAAACGAACAAAGTTGTCGGCATATGTTTCTATTTGAAGCGACTAGAAGTTTTATAGATGCGATCCTAGCTACAGCTGTAAATTGCTGCTGTTTCATCGAACAGCACATCTGCCCACAGTCCTCTTTACTCTAGGATAGATTAGGATCAAGCTAGGATCTCACAGTTTATGGGACTACGGTTTAGAACCTTACCCCAAATCTTACTTCTCACTTATAACAATCTGAAGTACTGTTGTATGGCTATCACATAATATCATATGATAAAAGTGATAGTTTTTTCATTAATTTAGTTCAATTTAATTTAATTTCTCAACTTTAATTCTCCATATTATTCATCTGCTTTATTGGCTAGATTTAAAGATAAAGAAACAGAGAAACATTTTGAACAGGTAAAAGATGTATTATATATATTAACAATAATTTATTTGTATAAAAGTACTGTTTTATTGTATTCCCATTGTATCATTTGCCGAAGACGAAACAAAGTAGACACGACAAGAAGAATTTGAGAAACAAATGGTGAGTTAGGATGAAATTAAGTAGCGATGAGAGAGGAAGAATGAAGGATGAGTGAGAATGTAACACGAACACAAGATATACAATATAACGCGAACCTATAGTTTTTGTCTATAGTTCTTTGTTTCGTTCTTCCTGTAGCTATTTTTATGTTCTTTATTATCTTACGTTCAAGAGAAACAATAACAACTAATTTATGTCCTATCTCACTCACTCTTTTCTTATTTTTAAGTATATATCTCTTTCTCTTCTTATATTATATCTCGCTCAGTCTAACATTCTATTTCTCTCTTGTATATAAGGAAGACTGAGAGCAAAACAAAAACAGTTTACATTATATCTTACTCTCTCTGATCCTTCCTCTAAATATCTTTCTCTTTCATGTCATTTTTTGCCTTTCATTTTTGTCCCATATTTTAACATTTTATCTCAGCGACGATTTACTTTCCTTATTGAAGTTACATTTAAATAAGAGTGTAGTATTTTTGTTAAAACCAAATCCGGAAAAAAAATCAATTTAAATATTAATATTCTTTTTCTTTTAACGAAACTGATTTGCTTTTATATATTTTAAATGCAAATATATTTCAACGTGCAAATTTATTTTAACGTGGCATTCTTATTTTATTGAAAATAATTATTATGGAAATATTGATTTTTATTTTCAATAAAGAGAATAAAAAATTAAGGAAAAAATCTCCTTGTAAATAATATTACGATATGTAGTATAAATATGTAGGGTGAAATATGTTATCAAACGAGCTTGATTCCATGAAATTTTTGGAAAATTTTGAATGAAGAAAACGTTTTACAGATATATAATGTTTTAATTGTTTAGTAAATTTTGCCATATTAAAAAAAAAACGATTTTTGATATTTCAATAAGTCATGTAGAATATTATAAATAAATTTAATAAATTTAATGTTAATTTCTCATCACGACACTCGTGATGAGACACTAAATATTATCTTTATTTATAACATAATTTTAATAAATCTTTTTCTAAAATATTTAAGTCTTTAAGAAAAAGAGTCATATATGTTATTTGAAATTAAATATGGGATTATAGAGAAGTCTTGAAGACCATAGAGAGCAGAGAGAAGAATTGTGAGAGTAGTATCAACTTATCCTTGCGGCTCTCCTTGTCGGTTCATTGTAAACATTAAACAAATAATTTGAAATATATCGATCTAATTTTACTGTACTGTTCATCTTTTCGCTATCTTCACATCGCTGTATTCTTACACTAATATGACGTTAATGGTGGGAGGCAAAATGTACATCTGAATTTGTGCGAATTAGCACGTTAAAGTTTATGTTCGAAATTTACAAAACAGTACTTTCGAGCGTTTATCACTTATACGCATCTTCCTGAGAGAATGAATAAAAGATATTAACCTTTCTTCTTTCATTATTTCTCTTGATAACGTTTTATTTTAACACAGGCTTTTGCTAAAATATTGAACCGACTTTCTACATCAAAAAAAATTGCCTCATTACTTTAGTCACATATCTTTTTATACATTGTCTGGAGAAGAAAATTTCTATATACGTTTTTTTATATTTTTTTGATGTCACCTTTCCTTTGCCACCATTATTCCCATTTTTATATTTAATACCATTATCATTATTATTATTATTACTTTATTATTATTGTCCTTATTAACATACAATTATTATCATTATTATATTAATATAATTATTATTACTATTATCATTCTTATTATAACTACTTTATTACATATCGTCTTAAAATCGTTATTCTCAAATATTCCAACTACACCACAAAACATCCTATACCTACCTTTCTCTCCCATAGTTGTATTCTATGGAAATTTTTAAAAAACTCGCAAAGTATACATTTTTATTTTCGATCTAACTATACTTCAAATTCTACTCTTAATTACTTTATCTTCTTTTTTACGACTACCCATAGATAGAATAAAATACACGTCTGAACATACTGATCCATGAGTTATATATATAATTTGGAGACGTACCCTTATTGCAATCTCATTACTCCTGAAATCGGCAAATAACATTTTTAGAAACAAGATAATAAACACAAACACACATATTACACATATTTTGTTTTAATACATTTCTATATTATGTTTAGACGCTATATCATAAATGTTTATTTTCCTTAATTATTATTTGTGTCCAGAGATATAACCAGAAATATAAAATCAAAAATACGTATCAGAAGTACGCTTTTTACGATCGAGAATAAATAGTTTTTCATTATTTCTGCTTTCTTCTTCTTCATTTCCTTTTCAGCGATAAAAATAAAACAGAATTTGTAAAGATACAGCACTGTTGGATTGTATTAAACGTATAGATGTTTGTTTTCTAAGTACGTAACGAATTAATATGAAGAAACATATTCCGTTGTCGACATCGAGAATTATCAATATACCGATATATTGATTTCCTTGTCGTATATCGTTACTGTAATAATATGTGTAATACGTTTTAAATGTGATTACACATTTCCTATGTTACATAGTATAAACAAAAATTTATTGAAAATTATTTATAAGAATCAAAAGATATAGAAAAAAAAGAGAAAGAAAATCCTTTACTGATTACCAAGCATTGCAATAATATAGAAATGGTATGATATGTCTATATGAATTGACATATTTTATTGAATTCATATATATTTTAAATTAGAATCTTCCAGAAAGAAAAAAAATTAGGTCTTCGCTTGATGATTACAAAGATTTTTGGGTGAATGCTCTACCATCTGAGCTACCGAGGAACTTTCCGGCTAAATTTACCTATAGACATATCTGAACATCTGTAATTGATGTAACTTGAGATTAAAGGGTATTGGTCCAGTTTGCACCATCAAGAATAATCGATTTCTGATACGAATAACATCTCTTTAAAACGTTACTGTGGTTCGATTGTGGTTTTTCAAAACTTAATAATGTGTTTTAATATGTGATTTAAGATAAAAGTCTCTTCTCTACTTTGGTACAAACTTGTACAATGAATTTATTGGAACATTTTTATTATAATTGTGATTTTTCAATTCTTAATGCATGTGAGATGTAACAAATAATTTCTTTTCTCTTTTAGGGTTCTTCTAACTATAACAAACCAGTTACATCATTTTTAATATTATTATAACCCTTATTTATTATTATTTGTAGTTTTTCAATTCTTTTCTTCTATCAGAATATTATAGATATTCATAGGGTACTTTTTAGGGGTATTTTTTTATATGACATAATGTTGTCATGAATTTGTTTAAGGAAACGTTGATTTTTTTAAGAGTGGGTATGGGTGATAGAAAAATGGGAAAGAATAATTCTCGGAGTTTTGTTGCATTTTTCATTCTAAAACAACATTCAGCTATTAAATTGATCACATTGAAAAAAACCATTGTGATTATGGGGCGCGCGCGCGGGAGAGGAGGGTCGTCCGTGTTCCTTGACCGGGACTCGAACCCGGGACCTTTCACTTGCCAAACAAGTGCTCTACCACCTGAGCTACGAAGACCTATATTCATATTTATGTGTAATTATGTTTATATATCATACACAATTTTGTTGATATGTTTATAAAGAATAATTTGTTTTATTAGCTTACAGTGATAAATTATACATACACAATAATTTATTATTGTAAGTTAATAATAATGAAAATTCAATTATCATTCCGAGGATAAAATGTACGAATCTTCTACTTTTATTATTTTAGTATTTATTAAAAAGAAATAATATATCTAAAAGTTATTCGCAAAGATAGATCTAAATATCTCGAAATCAATGTATTGGTTTATTTTCTCTTCTTCCTTTCTAACGATTACATTTTTATACTCATGCACACACGTACACATATGTGTTATATGTTACTCCTAAGTCAGTACAGAAGAAAATAATAAAAAATGCTAAAAATCATAGATCAAGATGAAGCGCGTGAATTTTCTATTTTATTTATAATAGCCACGAATGAGTAGTTAGACAAGCATGAGATATTATACCTTTACGTATATATCTATGGTGCCAACATGTCTATATATATATATATATATATATATATATATATATATATATATATGTACAGATATGCACACATATATATATATATATATATATATATATATATATATATATACAGATATGCACACGTATATCAAAATGCAATCAATCACAAAGATATTTGGATATCCAAACAAATTTAACTTTTACCCTCGATATAGAAAACAAAAATACAATGAGTAACAAAGAACTATTACAATCTATTACAATATAGTATATAGACAACAAAAATAGAGAAATATTGATTTTTTCATATGATTATTTAAATATTATAGAAAAACCTAAAGAAGCGTGAATTTTTTTGTCATGTAGCTTTTGGAAGGTTTTACAAATGGAAATTATACAACGGAAATATTTTTATTTATTATTATTTAATATGGTGATGGATACACCTCGTTTTGAATAACATGCTATAAACTGTTTTAGAAATGAATTATTTTTCACAAAAAATCTTCCTTGATTTTTTGCTATTCTTTTATTAAATGAGTTTTTAACAAGTTCTTTTTTACATTTATTACGGTTTTACGCACTAGTTCGTCTCACAGATTCTTTATAGGATTTAAATCAGGCGACTGTGGAGGTACTTGAAGCACATTTTTGCAACTTCAGAGCAAATATTCTTGCATTATCCGAGCTTTGTACTTGGAATGATAAAATTTGAATTGATACAATTTAAAGGAATCTTCACGCCCCGTATTTGCGGCACTATTTTTTCAAATTATTTTGCAAAATATTTAAGTATCTATGCAAAACATTATGAATAAATTCGAATTCATCTACACCAAAATTAGAAAAGCAACCCCAAACCATGATCCTGCTGAGTTACCATTCTGCTTTATTGTAACTTATAAATGTTTTAGTTTATGCGCCTCTTTTCGTTTTCGCCACACTTTTATCCCTACTATAGATTCAATATTAAATTTTATCTGCTTTCATCTGCAAATATTACATTTTCCCAACAATTACATTTCTTCGATTGATACTGTTTTTCAAACTGAAGTTTTTCCTTTGTTTTGTCTACTAATATACGATTTTCTCTTGGCTGTTCATTCTATACGACATAGCTCTCTGATCGAAGCACTCTTCATACATGTTTTACATGTATTCAATTATCTCAAAAATTATTTTCGTACAATAAGGAACCCATGCTTTAGAGCTATTGACAAAGCTTATATTTCGAAGAGTACTATACATCGTTGTTCACGGAATATTTAAATTATCCGCCAATTCACGAACAGCATGATTGCGGATTTTTATTGTTTAGTTTCGTATCCGTAATTAATAGGTTTAGTAGATTGCATTCTTCATCTTCTAGATTAAAATTACTAGTTTCAAATTTTCTAGACCAATTGCGAAGTGTCTGGACATTTGTAATATCACTCCCATACACGGTGCAAATCTCAGTTGCGATATCTTTAGAACTGTTGTTTTTTTTAAAACAATGTCATTACATGTTGAGAATGCTTCTTTTCATATCGTATTCTTAAAAGCGTATGAAAGGGTGTATATAAGAATTCAATGTGAACCCAATGTACCGTGCAACAGCTAAACGATAACTGAATATAATGGTCGCAACGTTTGACAGATAAGGTTTCATATTCGTATTCAGCGGATGAAGCAGATGCGTGCAGATAATGAAAGAAATTTTTGAGACAATCTAATAGTTTTGTTCTATATTCTCCATTGAGTTTAGAGGCTAGTTTCTAAATGCTCAGTCCAGGATGTATTTTAATTTCTCTAATGATAAAGTACTATTCGCGAAAGTTAAGAAATTTGGAACGATCTCTTTGAGATTTATTATTATCCCTGAGTCTATAAATTCTCAAATATCTATACAAATTACACGTATATCTAAATTATACGTAAAAGATTTTGTATGACTGTGATACAATAGAAAGTTTAGACTATTTAAAATGTGGTATATTAGCTACAAAAAAAAACTGTGCTTGATAGGAATGAGGGAGTGAGAAAGAGAGAGAGAGAGAGAGAGAGAGAGAGAGAGAGAGAGAGAGAGAGAGAGAGAGAGAGAGAGAGAGAGAGAGAGAGAGAGAGAGAGAGAGAGAGAGAGAGAGAGAGACTGAAAGAAGATCGATGTATGACCGACGATGAACAGCTAACGAGGATGAGTGCAGGGAATTATGGAAATGAACACACTAATACATGCATATGGATAGCGTACTTTTATCTTTAAAGTGATTTGGGTTTAATACCCAATCTGGGAGGAAATTTCATTTCTAACGATTTATAATCTTCTAGCAAATAAATTTTTGTTTGAGATGCCTTTATTCATTTTCTTAAATGATCCCTTCCATTGGAAAAATTGTAAATTTACATTGAAATCATAGAACATCCCATCTCATGAAGCAATGCTAACACTTGAAATATTACATCTAAAAGAAAGATGAAGAAAATTATTTTTCAAAGCTAACGTGTCTGTTATTATTGACGAGGGAGTATGATAGTACAACAATAAGAATAACACTCTGGTTCAACACATACTTTAATGAAAAAACAAGATGATAAACCTTATTGAACATACATCAATGCGTAATAATCAAATTACGCGAAGAAATACGAAAATCACGAGTAGCGACACCTATAACTAATATAGTATCCAGTCGCTAGAATTCAAATCAGTCGTGACTAGACAGTAAAAGCAAGCGCAATAAATCATACTTTGTATAAAATTGCAAGAATCTTTTACTATCTAACATAAATTTAACAAATTATCAGTAGTAAGATATAACAGGCAAAGATAAACGCGAGTTTGAAACGAATGCAAATTCTGCAAAGCTAATTATATTACATACGGATTCATAGAATATCGCATTCTTAATTGTGTAATGTATAGATAATAGAATAGTCATAAAAAAGCATCTATATTCGCAAAGTTCTAGTTATATAATTATAAATAAGAAGAATAATGATCGTGGTGAAGGAACTTTTAAGCAACTCGAACACACCAAGGAGTAATAAAAATAAGTAAACGAAATCTACAAAGAAACAACAAGTGTTAACAATACTGGAGGATAAAGATTGTCAATACGTAATTCGTGTATATCAGAAAATAGCGACGGAGCTATAAATAGAACAAATAACTTACTCGAGACAACAATAGTATAGACGGACGGAGACAACAATTCAGAAAACAAGGAAGTATGTTCGACATCGAACGAATGTAAACAAACGGTAATGAGTATACTTGCCACATATGTATCTTTTTATTTACAGGAAAGTACAATAAGTGAAAGAAACGATATAACCATTATACCGGAAGTTAAAAAATCGCATTGTAAATTGTACTGAAAGTCTGATAGTCATAAAAAGAGCATCGATATTCCAAATCTATCGATTAAATGATTATGAATAACGAAGAGTAAATGAGGTACTGAAGAAACGTTCAAATAACTGTTGGATACAACAAAGGAAAAAAAATAAAATAATCAAATCTAAGAACGACAAATATCAACAATATTACAGAGCATGGATAGCTAATATTATACGGTTTTGATAAAAAAAGGTACCACAAAGGTCACAGAATAACGAGAAAAAAAAACGGTACTGAGAGCAAAAAAAAAAATGTACGAATGCATAAGACATGAGTACAAAAGGTGAGAAAAATAATCAGTATTACTAACATAGACGTACATTTTTATTTGCAGGAGGAAGTGGTAACCGAAAAAAAATTTAGAGATAAATGAAATAAAATATTATCGACGTTTGATCAAACTGAAATATATCCCAATATTTAGATATTAATTGGAAAATATGACAACTATGCAAACATCCGAATATGATCAACCCTATTATATATTTCATCCCGAACAGCATCAATAATAAGAAGGAAATAATACGGCAAGTAATGGTAGCCCACATCACAGAAGAAGGTGCTTCCGAATTCTTCAGTCATGTGATATTGGTCAAATACGATTGCGCATGAACTATCGAACGGTAAATGGTAAAGTAGTTTAACATCTATAACTTATAGAGTGCATAAAAAAAAACAAGTCGACAGACCATAAAATATGAGGTATCATACTATACTACAAAAAATTATCAAGTACCAATACCTAAATGCTCTTAGCATATTAGTGTGCTTAGTATATCAGATAAATATTTATTAGAATGTCATACGAGCTTTAGAATGCACCTGTCACCTGCTGATGTAGTTTCACCTAAGCTACCGTACGTTATTTGAATAGCATTTTTGACCGAATCATTATCACATAAAAAAATATCGAAGAAAGAATAGATAATTCCATGCAACATTCCCTTGTAACACCATATCCGTCATTAGTAATAGTCGCAGTATGATTATCTAATATCAGTTCCTACTTTCGCAAACGAAGGAAAAGGCAGGACCTGTATAATTTAGATAACATGAAACGATTTTAAATATACCCAATCAAAATGATCAGTACACACAAGCATGCGACTCAACAAAATTAAATTAAAGTATTAATCTAAAGTAACATCATTAATGCTAATGGAATTAAAAATGTTTAATTATATTGTAATTATCACTAACAGCAATACACATATTATTTGTATTGCGTAACTTCAGAAAAAATACGTCATTTTTAAAAAGTATATTGAAATTATCCCATACAAATCATTCACTGGCAATTATTAATTATTATAAATTGTTATATTTATATAACAATTAATAAAAAAATATTAGTGCATTTATAATTCCCGTATAGATCTCCATTATTGTTCAATACTATCTTTGTTTTGTTGCTCTTTATGATTTAACAGAAAGTTCAGACTACTTAACTTTTGAAAATATCAGCTATAAAACAACGCATAAGTATATAAATATGTGAAAATAATAGAGGAAATCAATGTAGTTTCGACAACGAAACATGTATAGTGAAAGAAAAATGATGAAATAGTGAAGTAAACTACACGTGTACGATGGACGAGATGGTAATTTGCTTTTCGAAAAATCCTATCGTTCGAATTCCGAATATAAGCCGAGGAGAAATATATTTCATTTTGTAAATACTCCGGTGGTTTTATAGAACGATATAACGTCGCGTATGATGTGATATAAAACAGAGGACCCTTTAATATTTATTTTTTTGAAAAAACCAAGTACGAACATATTTATTTAATCTTCACTTGTTTGTAATGCTATGAGGGAAGATATTTTAGGAAGTAATAATTAAATAGTTGCGTTACAAATCTTCAAAACTATTGTGCAGCGAATGCTCGAATAAACGAACAATTTCTGAAACATAAAACACAACTTGAAAATGGATACAAAGAAACATAATAAGATATTTACAACGTATATTGTTAAAGTATATCATGTGACTAAAGTGCGATGGAATCTGTGTGTTCTTAAAAATTCTTGTTACAAAGTAATAGCCGAAATGACTATACAATAATTCACGTTACGTGGAGTAGATAAAACTTTTGTAACAGCGAACGAAAAGTACAATTTTATTTGTATGCGATATTCTGTTATAAACTATGTAAACCGATGTATAAATTGCTTATATTATGCAACTCCGTCTGGTAAATAACCGGGGTTTTTCCATCTCCTAAATAAACTTAATTAGACTTCTGCTGCCATAGACTTAGATTAATTGAACCCTATTAACGCATCGAAATGTAAAAATTTAATATATAACTGTCCTAATGCGAATAAATAATTTAGGAAGAATATTTTATGCATCGAATATCATTGTGCATTTTGTTGTTTATTTTTCCCTCCCAGTTATATTCATTGATTTCAAATCCCAGATATTTTCTAAAGTACACAGTAATCCTTGTCTCCCTTTAATAGGACATTTGACATTTGCAAAAAATCCCTCCAAGTTCAATAAGAAAGGAACAGTTACAGATGGAAAAAAGTTATTATTGTGAACAGCATTATTATATATCAAGAAAATGAGTTATATTATAGCGTCAATGTTTTTCCGTAACTGCTGTCTTTCCGTCATTATATCCAAAGTTCAAATGTATATATCTAAACATACTTCAGCACCCGTCGTACTGCTTGAAACTTCGAATGTAAAATACCACATATTTTGAAATGCTTTCTCTTATGTTTCATCCCTATGTTATTTGCCTATGTTTTTTTTATCGATTCAATTCAAACTAATCGACGAAAGCATTTTATGGATCTTTGAAAATCGTTATCTATACCTATAAGACTACGAATAGCCTTTGTATATGACAGTACTGATAAATATTTTAAACTACTAAAACTTATTTCTCGCGATATAATGCAATTTCCAGTGTTCTATTTCTGCGTATATTATAATGTAGACATTAGTTTTTAACGAAGAAAATATTATTGATTTACCTTCTCTGTTATAGTCATTTATAACGATGTAGAGTAAGTAATCTATTTGTTTAATATGTTCTTTTCTATTTGACTCACCGAGATAGAATCGATGATACTCTCTTGTTCGATATTCATTTTGTTTTCACTGAATAGATTAATCGACTTGTGTTTCTTTTTCCTTACGTGATAGTGTAGAGATGCTAGAAGCTTGGGAAATGATATTCGAGTGTGAAGAACAGGTTTCGTAGTCCAAGTCAAAGTATCTTTCGACCGTCTCCCTTCGTAACATGAAGACGTGAAAATAAAAAAAGGAAAAGGTGGGGAAAAATTCTGACCAATTGGAGGTTTCGTCGTGGAAGCTTGAGTGAGGGTTATAATTCAAGGCTAGTCGTATAAGGTGGGGTATGTTACATTTGTCATTTATGCTATTCTATGGGAAGCAGTTTTGTTACAATTATAAGGATAGTAATTGAGTATATTGATGATGTTGATTGTGATAAAAAGAATATAAAATGATAATAGTAATATTAAATGATAATAATAATAACAAAAAGATCGCATAATAATAATAATCATAATATGAATATTTGAGTGGAATGTATATAGTAAATATAAGTTTTTGGACATAAAATGAACTTCATAATTCTTAGATTAGACGTAACGATAAGAACTTTAGGAAACGGTGTTCAACGTTTTTGCTTGAATATTACGAATTGTCGATATATAATATCATAGAAAATTGCGCTTTATTCACATTTAGTTATTGGAGGAATAGTTAAAAAACACGTTTCCAAGTTTCATTTCCTTGAATACTTCATTTTTCCTTTCTCTAAAAATGCTCGATAAATACACGAGATCTGTTCAATAACTCCTCGATCAGGGTAGGGTCTTGGTTACTAGGTAACCGTTATGAGTTCGGGACAATCTGATATATGTGTGTGTGTTTGTGTGTGTGTGTGTGTGTGTAGAAACTTTTTCGAATGCCCTTGCTAAGTCCTTGCCACAGTCGACAACAGAACGCACTTAATCAATAATGACAGCGCCTTCGAGATAGTCCCCTTCAAGCCACACCCTTATTTTAGTATTGCTCCTACGTTTTCAGATATAGCTGGAACTCAGCTTTCAAAATATCAAATGCTAATATTTTATATTATTTTTATATCCATTTCGATTATATATTAAAAGATGAAAGATTTTTTGACTCAACTTTAGATTTTTAATAGTATAAGTCGGTACATGATATTGTACATAGACGTATGATATGAACTGCGAGAAATGTTATTATGGCTTAAGTACATGCAATCCGGCTGAAATGAAATCATATAGAACAATTTTTTTCACCAAAGATTTCTTTTTATTGATCTTATTAAATATTGGGATAAAATAATGCATTCACTTCTTCAATATAATTTACACATTTTTGTCATATTGCAATGTTAAAATCATATCTTTTTCATATTCAATGTATAAAAAATATTGTTATATTTTTCAATGCGTAAAGAGAAAAATTAAACATATATATATATATATATATATATATATATATATATATATATTCACTGTATGACCCTATGTATACAAAATAACTTAGAAATGAATCGTTTGAAAACGGAAATTCGTGAAATAAACATACTACCGTCTTAAATAACAAATTAACAGGTTATTTCTTATCCTTTTATTTTTTTTTCCTTTGTCTGTTTTATTTTTTCGAAGTTTCTCATATCTACTCGATTTCTCATAAATACAATTACTCTGTGTTTCATGTACATTTGTCAAATTGTACAACGTATACGTACTTTATGTGTAAAATCATACGTTATATCTATCTTATTATCCATATTTATGTATTACAATTAGTTAGGTACTATTAGATAAAAACAATGAAAATTATATAATATTAATAATCTGTAACCGAGTTCAGATCATTAACTCGATAACAGATAAGTAGCTTTATGCCTAATTTGATCCAATTGTTTTTTCAATGGAACTATGACAATCACTTATGGTATAATATCACAAAATTTGCAAATTTATTAGTATAAATACAAAATGATTGAAAATAAAAATTTATAGAAATATATAGAAATATCTAAATAACAACATACAGTAAAGAGAATAGGCAATAATTAATAATTGTTATAAATAATTTTCCATTAACACATAAAACAATTAAATTTTGCATAAAGTAATTAAATCGAACAAATAAGATAACTAAATTTCAAAAAAAGAGTATTTATATCAACCTATGTCTAGGTATATGTAAATTATAATGTTGAATATTAGTGATCCGTACATTCGTTTTCATAAAAATAATTTAAAAGTAAACAAACATAATATTTTACAAAAATAAAATTTTCTGGCGTACCAATTTAAAACATTATAAAAGAAACATACTATTAAAGCCCTCATTATTTTTTGTCATTATACTGTGCAATATTGCTATTAAAAACATCGGTGAATCAAAAGGTTTAACAGAATAACGAGTTGATAAGATCAGCCGAATATTTCGTCATAAGGTTCATATTCACACATAATATATTCTATATAATTTGAAAAGAAATTATTTTTCTGCGATTACGACTCCAGGTAATAGTATATTCATCTTAGTAGTAGTACATGTTTATCTTTTAACAATAAACTTTTAATCTATAACACTATCGAGATGCAATCGAATAGTGTAATAGGATATGTCGATATCGGTTTAATACTCAATCTCGATAAAAGAATTCGTTTCCTCATTTACAGCAATTCTTGATTTTCGAATGTACAAATTTTGTTTTCAAGTTAATTTTCTCAAACTTATATATGGAATTATCAAATTATGCGGGAAAATTCGAGAACTGCGGGTAGCAAGTTTTACCAAAAATATAAACTGTAGTCATTAGGATTTAGTCAGTCGTGGCTAGGCACTCGAAGCAAGCATAATAAATTATCAATTATAATACTTCGCATTGTATTTCAATGATGAATTACCTTTTAATACTAATCTTATAAATTGTCAGGAGTAGATTGTCACACGCGAAGATAAACGTGTCTTTGAAACAAATTCAATTTCTGGGAAGCTCATTAGAATACATACAGATTGCAAGAACATTATTGTGTGCAAGTACAATCATTTCTGCGGTAGTTAGTATATCGTTCTCTTAATAGAATAATCCACTAGTAATGGGATAGTAGTAAATATACATCGATATTCACAAATTACCAGATAAATAATTACAAATATGAGGACTCAGGGATGTGGTGAAGGAACTATTTAACGAATACGCCAAAGAGAAAACAAATATCATCTACGAAAGGACAATAAACGTCAATAACATTAGAGGAAAAAGATTAGCAATACGAAGTTGAGGAATATGAAGAAATAGCAAGAGAGCTATTGAAATAACCTATGCAAAGAAAACAAAAATGTGGAAGGATGGGGAGAACAATAAAGAGAACAAGAAAATATGTTTGCAATCGAACAAAACAAACGATAATAATTATATCTGATATATATAAATCTTTTTATTTATAGGAAAGCACAATATGTGGAAGAACCGGTATAATCATTATACAGGATGTTAAAAAATCGTATTGTAAAATGCTGTACTGAAAATCTGATAGTCAAAAAGAGGACTGATATACCAAATCTAGCGGTTAAATCATTATGAATAACGAAGTGGAAATGAGGTAGTGAAGGAACGTTAAATAAATATCGATTATATCAACAACAAAAAAAAAATAAGAAAATCAAATCTGTGAACGACAAATATCAACAGTATCATAGAATAAGGATAGCCAATATTATACAGTGTTGATAAGAAAAGTACAAAAAGATTCACAGAATAACGATAGAAGACAATACTACTGAGAGCAAAAAATGATTGCCCGAATGTATGAGAAGTAAGAACGAAATGTGAGAAAAGTAATCCTGGCTAACAAAGACGTACGTTTTTATTCGCAGGAAAGTGTGGTAACTAAAAGAAAATTTACAGATATAAATGAATTATTATCGACTTATGACCAAATTAAAACTGATCTTCATATCTGGACGTTAATTGGAAAATTTGATGCAAACACTGTACATTATCAACTGTTTTCTATATTCTATTCCGAACAGCATCAATAATAGGCAGGGAATAATATAACAACTGATGAAAGCCCACATCATTGAAGAATGTGCTTCTGAATTCTCCAGTTTCAGAATATTCGGCAAAAGAATTATGATTGCATATAAAGTATTGAACGGTAAATGGTGACATAGTTTAGCATCTATAACCTATAGCGTACGTAAAAAACCAGTGGATAGACCGTGAGATATGAAGTATTGTATTATACCCCAAATATGTATTAACAAATACCAATAACTAAATACTCTCAGCATGTTAATATTTAATATACCTGATAAATGTTGATCAGAAAATGTCATACAAGTTTTAGAATACTCCTGTCGCGTACAGTGTTGATATAGTTTCAAATAAACTATCGTAAGCTATTCCAATAGCATTTTTTAAAGAAATCATTATCCCGTAAAAAAGTATCGAAAAAAGAAGAGTCAGTTTCATACAGCATTTGCTTTGTAACACTATATCCGCCATTACTAATAGCCGCAGTATGATCATCTAATACCAGTCCTTTTGTAAGTGGAACAGAAGGCAGGAAACTAATAATCTAGATAACATGAAATGATTTTAAAAATACTCATACAAAATGATGAGTTCACATAGACGTGCAACTTAATATAATTACATTAAGGTATTAATCTAAAAAAAGTATCATTAACTCTATCATCACAAATGTTTAATGATATTAAAATTATTATCAACTGCAATACACATATTATTTATATTGCGTCACTTCAGGAAGAAGTATGTCATTTTTAAACATATCGAAATTATTCTATACGGATAATTCACTGGCCATTATTAATTATTATAAATTATTATATTTAATTAATAATCAATATATAAATATTAATTTATTTATAATTTCCAAATAGAACTCCATTATTTTTCAATACGGATAATATTCAGTTTTATTGCTCCTTATGACTTGATATAAAGCTCAGGCTACTTAACTAGTAGAGGTATTAACTATAAAACAACCTACAATAATCTAAGTAAGTAAAAAAGAGAGATGAAGTTACTGTACTTACGACGAAACGTATATAAGGAAAGAAAAATGAGGAAATAGTGAAATAGAAAAAGCCACATTGCACAAGTACACAGAGGACGATGTGGTAAATTGCTTTTGGATGGATACTACCCAATTTCGAGAAGAATTCGCGGAGAAATATATAATATTTCATTTTGTAAATACTCCAGTAATTTTTCACAACGATATAACGTCCCGTATAATCCGATGAAAAACGAAGTCATCGTTGACATATATTTTATCGAAAAATATAATAAAAAACGTTTATTTAATCATTATTTGTTCATAAGTTGTTTAAAATAATCAAACAGTTGCGTTGCATATTTCAAAAAGTTCTAAGCAGCAAAGGAGCGAACAAACGAAAAATTTCTGAAACTCAAAAGACAACTTGAGGATGAATACATATAAAAAACATATAAGAAATTTACAATGTATACAGTTCAAGTATATCGTATGACTAATGACTTATCGATGAAATGTGTACATTCATCAGGATTCTCCTTACGAAATGGTGGTTGAAATTTATATACAAGGATTTATTTTATGTTAAAGTAGATAATACATTTGTAGCAGCAAAGAAAATATATAATTTTACATGGATGATATATTTTGTTGTAAACTATGTAAACCGATGTATAAGTTGTTTTTATTAGGTAATTCTGTCGGGTAATTAGTCAGAGTTTCTATATCTTCTAAATAAACCTTATAAAACTTCTGCTGCGATATACTTAGATTAGTTGAAGTATATTATCAAAACAGAACGTAAATTAATATATTTAATACAAAATTGTCGTAATGCGAATAAATGATGAAGGGAGAACATTTAACGCATCGAATATTATTGTAAATTCTTCTGCCTCTCTTACCGAATGATATTTTTTCCCAGAGATTTGGATATATTTTATAGCAGGCATTATTCATAAATTTAAAATAAACTTTATCGCTAATAATTCCAGTAGAATCACTTTACTTTAAAAAATTTATAATAATAATTATAAATCATTATTAATTTTCTAGTATCAGTTCATACTGGAGAGAGAGAAAGAAGGGAGACTTCGAAGAATGGTTACAGTTAATATTAAAAAAGGTTCCTTCTCGTTATCATTTAAAGATGCAGAGATTGGTATACAAGAAAGGAGAAAAAGACTTCAAGTGGCATATAATGCATCACAGAAGAATTAGAAAAGAATGAAGGAATAAGAGCAAAATCAGTGATTGCAGAAATGAGAAAACAACAGATACAATATTACGTCCATATTTGTCGTCATACGAAGACCTAAATTTTCCTGTTTCCCGCTTTCCCGCATTTGCGTGAAAAAGAGATGGTAACATATAATTTATACTCCATTTCAGTCTCCCTCATATCCTATTTCTATAAAATTCTGACTTTTCTGTAGTTCAATAGTTTCATTTCACACTTCACTTTGCTCTATTTTATCTTGACATTAATTTACTATGCCTATGAAAGTGAAACTTCAAAAACATATTTGCTAAAATCAGGCACGGAAAGAATTTGTCATTAATTTTTCAATTAATTCAAATTTAACTGATTTACATTTTAAATGAAAAAAATATATATATATATATTTATATTACAAAATCGTAACAATACCGACTTTTAATTTCTATATATTAAAAAAAAAAAAAATAGAATGAGATATCTACATAAAAAATATGACGATATTTAGTCTAAATTAGTGGGATAAATCATATAACAAAGCAAACTTTGATTACGTTATCCTTTTCGGAAATTTCGAATTGAGAAAATGATTTGTAAGTATATAATATATTAATTACGTAACAAATTAGATGAAAGAAAAAAGATCGTAGCGATATCAATAAGTCCTGTACAATATTACAAATTAATGCTAAATTTCCGACCATGAATATAACCTTACCATTGCTTATAAACT